>NC_056526.1:1775354-1792720 GCF_019175285.1 Sceloporus undulatus | reverse complement strand
GCCCTTGGACACACTCCACTTTGTCAACATCCTTTTTGAATTGTGGAGCCTAGAATTGGACAAAGGATTATTCCAGGTGAGGCCTGACCAAAGCAGAATAGAGTGGCCCCATTACTTACTTCCCTTGATCTTGACACTATGCTTTTAATGATGCAGCATAGAATTGCATTGGCCTTTTTAGCTGCCACATTGCACTGTTGATTCATGTTCAACTTATGTGTCGGTGAGAGCGGCACATTCAAAAGCTGGCTCGCCGGGCCCCCCTCACTCCAATCCCAGGACTTGGCTTGTGTGTCTCTGCAGCTGCGTAGCCCCAGAGGAGCAACAGTAGCGTAACTGCGTAGGGCTGTATTGCAGATTTATATAGGAATTTATTAGATATAACGGGAGTTTTATATTGATAGGGGGCAAGCATAGGACAGCGGGAGGAATGAGCCCATCACAGGTTCTCCTCCACCTTTTAACTGTATCGCTCTTGATGATGGAGATAAAAGATTGTGATGATACACATCTTGATGGGGTGGTAGGGTGTCATAATAATTTGGCTTATCTTCATGGAGCTCCTATTGAGATAGTGCGGGGCATGGGGAGATATAGTGGTAGGAGAGTGGAATTACAACATAAGCGAAGGCAAGATCAGTGTTTAATACCTATCCTGCCTTCCATCCACCCTGCTAACCCAAAAGAACCGAGGGTCAGTCCAACCGTACCACAGACTCTGTCTCTGCTCCTATGCAATGCCAGGTCAATCAAGAATAAAGCCCACATAATACAAGAGCTTCTGGTAGAGGAAAAACCTGACCTGGCTTGCATCATGGAGACCTGGCTAGGGGTCGAGAGTAACACAGTGTGGGCGCAGGCTCTCCCAGCTGGGTACACCGTTAAGGAGCAGACCAGAGCATGTGGGCGGGGGGGGGAGGGGTTGCCATAATCTATAAAACCACTCTTACCTTGACTAGGAAACCCATCTGGAAAACTGACTTCATTGAGTGTATTTACCTGACCCTGAAGGCTAGGCATAGTCTGGGGATCCTGTTGGTCTACCGTCCACCCCGTGGCCTAACAGACTCCCTGGCCGAGCTAGCATAGCTGGTCTCGGAACTGGTGCTGGAGTCTCCCAGGCTTCTTGTCCTGGGGGACCTCAACATCCCTTTCAAGGCTGGCTCACAAGATCTGAACGGTGCAGCTCGGGAGTGCATGGCTTCTATGATGGCCATGGGCCTGTCCCAATTAGTCTTGGGTCCAACGCATTGCGCAGGTAATAAGCTCGATGTGGTCTTTTGTACAGACATGGAGACTCCGTGGGCAGAGGTATCTAATGTCTCTGCCCTATCATGGACGGACCATTTCCTAGTTGAGGTGTGACTTAAGGCAATTACCCGAGTTCTCCCCGGAGGTGGAGGACCTATTAGAATGGTCCACCCTCAAAGGCTGATGGAACCCAAAAGGTTCCAAGAAGCCATGGAGGGGTTTATGGTTGGAACTGACGGCGACTCTGTTGATGCCCTGACCGACATCTGGGAGAATGATCTCTCCAGGGCTATACACAGTATCGCTCCCAAGCGTTCTTTCCAGACTGCTTCTAATAAGACAGCCTGGTATACGGAAGATCTTTGGGAAATGAAGCGGGCCACGCAATGACTAGAGCGCCGCTGGCGGAGACACCAGCGCTTATCTGACAAGACACTCCATCAGACCCTTTTGAAGTCCTATGGAGTGGCAATAAGTGCAGCAAAGAATTCTTTCTATGCTGCACGTATTGCGCCTGCAGAGTCACGTCCTGCAGAGCTGTTCAGGGTAGTGAGGGAGTTGACTCAGCTGTCGCCCACCCTGAACCCTATTTTAGAACCAACTAAGGCCTGCTGTGACGATTTTAGCAACTTTTTCGCAGATAAAATCTCTCGGATAAGGGCTGATCTTGACACCGGCATTATAGCAGAAACAATAGGAGAGGCATCCAGAGCTTCCGTGGCCTCCATTTAAGTGGTTCACTTTGAGTATGTACATACCAATGAAGTGGACAAGCTTCTTGGAAGTGTTAAGAAGACGACGTGCTCTCTCAATCCCTGCCCCTCTTGGTTGACCGCCCAGGGTGGTGATGCAGCAACATCATTATTACAACGTATAATTAATGCATCTTTCAGGGAGGATAAATTTCCATCTAATTTGAAACTAGCAATAGTCCCTGTTGCCATTCTTGGGCAAGGCGATCAAGAGAGCAGTTGCCTTCCAACTCGAAGCAGTTTTGGATAAAACCAATTATCTGGACCCATTTCAAACCGGCTTCAGAGCGGGATACGGAGTTGAGTCTGCCATGGTTGCCTTAGTTGATGATCTCCGTCTGGGCATCGACTGGGGAAGTGTGACCTTGTTGGTGCTCTTGGACATCTCAGCAGCTTTTGATACCATCGACCACGGTATCTTTCTGGAACGCCTGAGGGAATTGGGCATTGGGGGCACTGCACTTTAGTGGTTCCGATTCTATCTCTCGGGCAGATTCCAGATGGTGCAATTGGGGGACACTCGCTCCTCTAGGAGGGAACTGACATCTGGTGCCCCTCAAGGAGCTATTTTGTCCCCCGCTTTGTTTAACATTTACATGAAACCGCTGGGAGAGATCATCCGGAGACATGGGGCGCGGTGTTATCAGTACGCTGATGACACCCAAATATGCTTCTCTGTGTCTCCAACTGATGCAGTGACTAAGGATGGTGTCTCTCCTCTGAATGCCTGCCTGGAGTTACCGTAGTAATGGGCTGGATGAGGGGAAACAAACTCAGTTTGAATCCAGAGAAAACGGAAGTACTGGTGATAGGTCCCCCAGGCCCAGGGAAGGAAATTTGTCCACCGGTCCTGAATGGGGTCACACTTCCCCTGAAGGACGAAGTTCGCAGTCTAGGAGTACTTCTGGACTTTTCCCTGCAGTTGGCATCTCAAGTAGATGCGACGGCCAGAAGTGCTGGCTATCAACTTCGGTTGATACGCCAACTGCGACCCTACCTGGGCCAAAGGGACCTTGAAACTGTGGTACATGCTCTGGTAACCTCTCGTCTAGATTTCTGTAATGCGCTCTACATGGGGCTACCCTTGTAGCAAATCCGGAAGCTTCAGTTAGTACAAAATATGGCAGCCAGATTAGTCACTAGTACATCTAGCTTTGACCATATAACACCTAAGTTGAAAGATCTTCACTGGCTGCCCATTCGCTTCCGGGCACAATGCAAGGTGTTGGTTATCACCTATAAAGCCCTACATGGCTTGGGCCCAAGTTACTTGAGGGACCGTATCTCCCCATGTGATCCGCCTCGCACACTCAGAACATCTGGAAAGACTGTTGGAAACACCATCTTCCAAATATGTCTCCTCATCTCAAAAGGCCTTCACAATAATGGCCCCGAGGTTGTGGAACAGCCTTCCTGATGAGCTCCCCCCCAATGAGTGATAATTGATATGCCGTATCTGACAATGATATTCTGCCCTTGCCCCTGGATGTCTGATGGTTTGATAAATTATTGATGTTACATTTTACTGTTTAGTGTTTTATAAGATTGGTGTATGTATTTTGATTTTAGTAGTCTGTAACCCCGCTTCAATCCATTGGGAGAGGCGGGGAAACACAAATAAATTATTATTATTATTATTATTATTATTATTATTATTATTGTCTACTTGCACTCCTAGATCCCTTTCACATGCATAAGTCTCCTTAAGACAGGTGACCCCCATAATCCTATATCTGTTCATTTCATTTTTCTGCCCTAAGTGCGGTACCAGACATTTCTCCGTGTTGAATTTCATTTTGTTAGCTTTGGCCCAGCTTTCTAGTCTATTCAGGTCATTTTGAATCTTGATCCTGTCCTCTGGAGTATTAGCAATTCCTCCTAATTTGGTGTCATCTGCAAATTTGATAAGTATGCTCCCAATTCTGTCATCCAGGTCATTGATAAAGATGTTGAATAGCCTTGGGCCCAGGACAGAGCCCCACTGGACACCCCAATGGTCACTTCTCTCCAGGATGAAGAAGAGGAGCCATTGCTGAGCACCCTTTGGGTTTGGCTGGTCAACCAATGACAAATCCATGTAACACGTGGTGGAAGTGACTCACCTTCTGTGTAGGTGACAGCAAGGAGGCTGCTGAAGAGACAAAGGAGAAGGTAAGCCATGGAGGACATCTTGGCTCTAAACCTGTGAAGACAGAGAAGGTTGAAGAAGGCAGGTCTTCCAACTGGACGCATCCAGCCTTGTCTGATTTTACAAGACAAGGAGTGTTGGGCCTTTTTAGGCCTTGGATGGGACTAACTGGGATCAACAGGTAGAACTAGGAAAAGCCCAAAATTCTGCAGACATCTATTGCTGCCAAGCAGAGCCAAAAAGACTAGGCAAGATGGACCTCCAAAAATCTGGCTCAGGTCTTTCTAATGTGGGTTTGTGAAGTCGAAGGCTTTCATGGCCAGCATCCACAGTTTTTTGTGGGTTTTTCGGGCAATGTGGCCATGTTCTAGAAGTTTATTCCTGACGTTTCAGCAGCATCTGTGGCTGGCATCTAAGATGCTGGCAAAACATCAGGAATAAGCTCTTCTAGAACATGGCCACATATCCCGAAAACCCCACAAAAAACTGTATAATGGGGGTTGACACTGCTTTAACTGCATGCTATGGCTTCATGTGATGGAATTCTGGGACCTGCAGTTTTGTGAGATAGCCTTATCCCCCAGAGAGCAAAAGTGTCCCCTACAAATTAAAAATCCCAGGATTCCATAGCATGGAGCCATGGCAGATAAAGTGGTGTGAAAATGCACTATTTTGGTAGTGCAAATTAGACCTCAGGAGAAGGACAGTTTCTTCAGCTCATATGGGAGAGGAAAGAATACTGGTGATTATTTCATATAGAGAGATCTTGTAGCACCTTTGAGGCTAATTGAAAGAAAGAAATGGGCAGCATGAGCTTCCCTAGACTTCAGTCTACTTCCTCAGATGCATTTGATAAAAGCTCATGCTACCCATTTCTTTCTTTCTGTGAGTCTCCAAGCGCTACAAGATCTCTCCATATACTGATTCTACAGACTAACATGGCTATATCTTTGAATTCTGGCAATTATTTGTTCCCCAAAGTTGGAGAACCCAGTCAGGGAGAATGATGGAGCAAAGGCACTTTTCCACAGTTTTCTCTTGGCATTTGAATGTCTTAATATATTGTTGAGGAATTATTCTTCAGAGAAAAGCATGAGGAGGGGGAGGTTTCAGTGCAGATAAACATGCTTCCAGACCCTTCACCACCCACAACATTTCTAGCGACACCCCAAATTCTAATTTAGAAGGAAAGGGAAGAATGATGAAGATGCCTGAAACGATTGATCTCACCTCTGAAGGGAAACTGAGTCCAAGGAAGGGAAGGTTGTTCAGCCCATTCCTTGGTGGATATTTATGCTTAGAGGAGCAGGAGGAGGGACCTCCATGGCCCCCGTGTCCTCCGCTGGGAATGCAACAAGTGGGACTGCAAGATAAGATTCATTGATAAGGTCAAGGAGAGCGGGCGGAATCCATACAAGGGTATCCCAGGGCCTGGGAATGTGATATGGATCCACAGCTGCGGGTCTTGCATTTCCCGTAACTGCAGGATCAAATCCACAAGATGGGACAAGTCCATAGTGCAAGGAGGCCACATTCGGTATTATATATTTTTTCCCCAGTGAAGAATTTCAAGGTTTCTAATATGACTGCCAATATGTTAGGCTTTCTCCCACTCAAAGAAAGAAGAGATTGGTAGCAGAAGCTTCCATGCACTTGAGTGTACTTCCTTAGATGCCCATGTAGACTGACTTTTAAAGTCCCCCCAGCAGAGCACCTTCTTGTTTCCTCTTGAGGTACTTTGGAAATGACAACACTGCAATGCTGAGGCAAGTGGGAGTCCAAACAATAGTTGTGTGTATGTAGTCTGATGTGTATTTCTGCATTTGGTTATAGTCACCACTGTGGTGTATAGATATAGGATGGGGGACACCTGGCTTGACAACAGTACGTGCGAAAGGGATCTAGGAGTCCTAGTAGATAAAAAGGTTGACAAATGCTCTTAGGGTGGAAAAATGCAATGCACCTGGCTTAAGGAGACTTATACGTGTGAAAGGGATGGCCCTTGGGATCTCTTCCAACTCTGGGATTCTATTATTTACTTTGGAAAAGAGAACACTGGAAAGCAGAGGCAACTGGGAACCAAGCGACTGAAATGCATGTGCTCTGGTGTGTATTTTTTAGCATTTGTTTTATGTCTTCCATCCATGTGAGTTTCCAAGGGGATGTGGGATACAAGTTGAATGCATGTTGGGTGAACATTACTGCTAAAGGCTATCAGTGACACCTCTCTGCTTCAGGATATTTTTGGATGTTTCAGCTACAAGGATCTCAGGGTGAGTGACAGAAATACACTGATGACTAAAGGGCTGCCCTAGAGAGGAGGAGGAAGGTCCATGGGCCACCAGATCCAACCCAGCCCTGCTCAATGCAGGCTCTCCAGCTAAAGCATCTCCAGCAAGGAGCTGTCCAGCCTCTCTATGTAGATATCCAGAGAAAAAGATCCCACCACCTCTTTAGGCGATGGGTTCTATTGTCCATCTGCTTTCACTATCAAAAAGTTCAGTCTAATGTTCAGTTGGAATCCACCCTCTTGGAATTCAAATCATTAGACCTGGTCCTACACTTTGATTGTGAGTTCCTGCATGGCAGAATGAGGTTATTCTGGATGGCCCTTGAGATCTCTTCCAACTCTATGATTCTAGGATTCTATGCCATCATGTCATCTCTTAGTCTTCTCTTCACCAGACTGAACATGCCCAACTCATTCTACCTCTCCTCAGATGTTTTGTTCTCCATTCCTTGCTGCTCTTCTCTAAACTTACTCCAACATGTCTATATCCTTCTTTAAACGAGACGTCCAGGAGTGAACACAGATGAGGTCTGACCAGTGCAGAATATCATGGGACAATTCCTTCCCTACAGTTGGAAACTATGCTTCTATGAATGCAGACTAAAACAGCATTTGCCTTCTTTTCTGCAGCATCGCACTGCTGGCTCATGTTCAACAAGGATTCACAATAACCCCAATAATCCTTTTCCCATGTAGCACTGCTCAGCCAAGGATCCCCTTCCTGCAGAAAAATATGATCTTTATTTTATGTTTTTATTTATTTATTTATTTTGAAAAGATTGAATCCCAAAGTTCCTGGGGGTTATCAGCTCAAGAAACTTTCCAAAGAAGAGAATTAGGTAGTGTGAAAAACTGGTTTATATCTGGGGATTTACTAGAGGAAGATCAAGATAAATAGTATAGTAAACATTGGGCTGATTTGGAAGAAAAGGGTTTTACAGTGCAGTGGCTGACATGCTATCACAGTGATGGCGAACCTATGGCACACGTGCCAGAGGTGGCACTCAGAGCCCTCTGTCATCACTCCAGCACAAAGTTTGCCAGAGTTTGTTACTAGAAAGCCAGAGGGACATGGCACTTTGCAATAAATAAGTGGGTTTGGGGTTGCAGTTTGGGCGCTCGGCCTCAAAAAGGTTCACCATCACTGTGCTATCAGTTAAGGGAAAGATTCAAGGAAGTTAAGGTAAAGTATGGTTTTGCAAAGAAAACAACAGAATTTGAGAATGTTATGAACTCAGGAGAAAAACATACTACATCCAAATTATATAAATTACATGCAGCTATGACCCAAAAGAAAACTATTACAAAATGTTTTTCAGGTGGTACTTGACCCAGATAGATTAGCTAAAACATATAAAGTGACTATGGATAAATGCTGGAAATGTCATACTTGGTGGACATCTACAAAAGCTCAAGACTATTGGATGGGAATCTTTTTTGTTATTAAAACGATCTTGGGGAAAGACATAATGTTTAGACCTGAATTATTTTTGCTCAATATGATTAAACAGAGGCTGGATGGCCATTTGTCAGGGCTGCTTTGATTTAGATTTCCTGCATGGCAGAATAGAGTTGCACTGGATGGCTCCTTTTGGGGTCTCTTCCGTGATTCTATGATTGACTATGGAAACAAGGTTAAAAGAAAATATACAACTCTATTGTATTACATGGTTACGACTGCGAGGCTAATTTATGCAAAGAATTAGAAGAAAGAAGAAACACCAGATATTCTTGAACGGATGGAAAAGATGATGGCCCTGTCTGAATTCATTAGTTGAGTGAATGGTGAGGACACTGAAGATTTTATAATGAACCAGAAACCATTTATGGATTACGTTAAAGAGTAAGAAAAGGAGATAACAGTATTAATATGACTTGTTATGTTTTTATCCTTATTTAATTTTACTTACTACTTCCTTCCTTTCTTTTCTTTCTTTCCTCCTTTCTCTTTTTTATTCTGATGGAGGAGTAATAATAGGATGTATATACTAAACTACTGGTTAAAGGAGTGGGAAGCCAAACATTGCACCAAGGTGAAGGGGTTAAGGGGGTTAATACTAGTTAGACATAGTCTTTCTCCTTTTTTTCTTTTTCATTTTTTATATTATTATTTTATAACTCGTTCCTTCTTTTATTTGTTCTATGGCTTTATTTTTTATTTTTCTTAAATATATTTTGTTAGTTTTTCATATGATTCCAATGCTTTGTATAAAATCATATGTACTTTTTCATGATTATACTTTTTATTCTGTAACTTTATTTAATAAAACAATTTAAGAAATAAATTTTGTTGAAAACATTTAGGTTGACTCTGTTTAGGATCAGCTTTGCAGCTCAGAGATGCTGCTCCTGGATGTGCCCAGGACTTATTTTTGCCGGCTCTCACAAATGCTGCCTTTCCCCATATACACACATGGCCCTGACACACGTCCATTTGTCACGTCCGGATTAGATAAGTGTAATATGATGTTAAGGTGGAGTTTTTCTCGGAAAGGGTTTGGAAACAAAAGCTGTTGCTAAATGCTGGAAGCCAGGCAATTCTGCAAAGGGCTTAGGAAAGTTACTTTTTTAAAAATTAAAACTCCCAGAATTCCAGGCCAGCCTGGCCACTGTTTACATGCCATGAGGGACTCTAAGGTCTATAGTCCAAAAACAGGACAATTTTTAGGATCTTACTGAGAATATATGATTCTCATATGATCCTAGAGTTGGAAGAAACCCTTATGGCCATCCAATCCAACTCCCTTTTGCAATGCACCACCAAGATACAATCCAAGCATTCCTAACAGAAGGCTATCCACCCCGTTTGAAAACCTCCAAAGAAGGATGCTTCACCAACCTCCGAGGGAGCATCTTCCAGTGTCAAACAGCTCTTACGGTCAGGAAGATCCTCCTAATGTTGAGCTGGAATCTCTTTTCCTGGAGCTTGCATCCATTGCTCCATTGGGTCCTATTCTCTGGAGCAGCAGAAAACAAGCTTGCTCCCTCCTTCAAGTATTTAAACAGGGCCATCATATCAATCTTTAACCATCTCTTCTCCAGGCTAAATATGCCAAGCAATTCCCTAAATCTCTCCTCATAGGGCTTCATGGTTTCCAAATCCTTCACCATTTTAGTTGCCCTCCTTTGGACACATGGCTCCAGTTTCTCCACATCCTTTTTGAACTGTTTTGCCCAGAACTGGACACAGTGTTATTCCAAGTGGGGCCTGACCAAAGCAGAATAGTGGGACTATTACCTCCCTTGATCTAGACACTATAACTTTTACTGATGCAGCCTAGAATCACATTGGCCTTTTTAGCTGCCACATCACACTGTTGACTCATGTTCAATTTGTGGTCTACTTGGACTCCTAGATCCCTTTCACATGTAGAAGTCTCCTTAAGCCAGGTGTCCCCCATGCTATATTTATATACAGTGTGCCCTTGGCTTACGTGGGGGATCCATTCTGGGCCCCTCCCATGTAAGCCGAATTCTGCACATGCTCAAGCCCCATTCACATGAATGGGGCTTGTGCATGCAACGGCACGGCGGTGCGCACGCCCCATGGACTCCCTCGCAGGTGCAGCGTATGCTCAAACCCGCATATGACATGCCTGCGTATGACGCAGGTGCACTGTATTTCATTTTTTTGCCCAAACTGCAGTATCTTACATTTCTCCCTGCTGAAATTCATTTTGTTAGTTAGTCCAATCCATTCAGTTCATTTTGAATTTTCATCTTGTCCTCTGGGATATTAGGTACTCCTCCTAATTTGGTGTCATCTGCAAATGTGATAAGCTTGCCTTCTATTCCTTCATCTAAGTCATTGATAAAGATGTTGAATAGCTCTGGGCCCAGGACAGAACCCCACTGGACAGCCCACTGGTCACTTCTCTCTCCAGGATGAAATGGAGCTGCCATGGCTGAGCACCCTTTGGGTTTGGCCAGTCAACCAATTACAAATCCATTGAACAGTTGTATTGTCTAGCGCACATTTTACTGGTTTGTTTGCAAGAATGTCATGGGGAACCTTGTCAAAGGCCTTACTGAAATCATGATATACTATATCCACAGCATTCCCTTCCTCTACCAAACTGGTAATTTTATCCAAAAAGGAGATCAGATTAGTCTAGCATGACTTGTTTCTCAGAAACCTATGACAGTCCTTCAAATACTTAAACAGGGCTATCATATCACCTCTTAACTGTCTCCTCTCCAAGCTAAACATACCCAGCTCCCTAAGGCATTCCTCATAGGGCTTCATGGTTTCCAGACCCTTTACCACCTTCCTTTGGAGACGCTCCAGTTTCTCATCATCTTGTATGAATTGTTTTGCCCAGAACTGGACATGGGATTATTCCAGGTGAGGCCCAACCAAAGCAGAAGAGAGTGGCACTATTACTTCCCTTGATCTTGACACTGTACTTCTATTGAAGCAACTTTGAATCATGTTGGTTTTTTAACTGTGTCATCTGCAAATTTGAGGAGTATGCCCACAATTCTGTCATCCAAGTCATTGATAAAGATGTTGAATAACACTTCAATGAGGGCAGGGAACTGTCAAAGTGACAATTTGTAAGCAGCTTTTGGAGCCCTTTTAGCTGAAGCATGGGTTTCAAACACTCTAAACAATTAAAAATGGAAAGACATCCATTTTCAGAGGCAAAATTATGTCACTGTGGGCTGGGTGACAAGTTCATGAAGTTGGGTTGGGTTAACATTGATTGTGCACTAAGGGAGCAAAGATTCCTCCCCCAGCCCTTTCCCTTAATTAATTGGTTACTTTCATTACCACTTGCCAGGAGAAGTTTGGGCAGGTGCTTTTCCAGGTTTGACTCTCCTCTTGGGCTCTGCACCAATGGCTGCAAAGTGTCTTTGGGGAGCAGCTTACACCATGAAGAATGTCCCTTTGGGAAAAGAGTTGGCATCTCCCGAGGGTCCATTAACCAGAATGTTTTTTCTTGCAACAACTAAATGAGGAGCAAAGGGGATTGTTAAAAGTTTGGTTGCTTGGTGTATGGAGCTTGTTGTTTTCAGTCAGGCCCTCATCATAGCTCTCCTTTGATAAGAATCATAGAATCATAGACTTTGTGGGTTTCATCATCTTCATCTTGTTACTGTCTGAGATTATGTTGGGTCTTTTCATTTCATTCCCAGAAAGGGGGATATGGCAGGAGAGGAACTCCCTATCCTCTTTCTCCATGTAAAATGTTGTATACAGTACTTGTATCATAACCACATCTTGCTTCCAACCCACCCACCCGCAGCTAAAAATGTCTTTGCTCATAGCAGCATACTCCATCCCTGTCCTCCTCTCCATTTGGATGGCCTCTTCCAGCACTTTCTGGCCTTCTGCAGTTTACTTCTGGAAGTGCATTTACCACATCCACATTCAGCTCAAGGTTACAGAAGCTGAACTGATGCAATGGCGCATGATGCACAGGGTGGACATGTACACACCACGCATGCAGCACATCACAGGCTGTATTGTGCCCAGCTGTGTATGCACATTTAGTTGTGAATTCAGCTGCATAGTTTAGCATCTTTGTTCAGTTGCACAAACTTGTTATGCAATTAATGTGTAACTCCCACATGGAGAGAACTGAAATATGCAGCCCTGGCTGATCAGGGTCAAGGTCCATTCTTTCTATCAGTATTTCAGTTGTGACTTTGTCACAGACTTCTGGCAGATGGAGCAATGAAAACACAGGCCAACATACTGCATCATTAGATCACAGCACAATGTAAATATCTACTGGCAGAATTACACTACACAGCCCCTATACTGAATGTCAACATAGTGCAACCTGTGTGGACCAATGTCCAAGAAGCATGGTTGAAAGCCCACTGTGCAACTGCAATGCACAGTGGGCAAAGGCAATACATAAAGGCAACGTGCATTCACAAGCTACTGTGGACTTTAATGCATGTGACCAATGATCCTGCATGTGCAACTCTGTTTCCACTGCGGTCAAGTGGCTACAACTGTTCAAACACTGTCCACCCAAAAATAAAATAAAATCTCTCTGAATGCATAGTGCATATCGGAACATATGTCATCATAAGTCACTAACATGAACCCAGCCAGGAATGGGGTTGGACTGGATGGCCCTTGCGGTCTCTTCCAACTCTACGATTCTATGATTCTATGAAATAAGTCACACTTGGGTGTGCATGTCACTCACAGGATCCTGCCTTAATATGACAGCAGTTCTATTCCTTCCCTGACAATTGATACCTGTTGGCCATTTGCATTAAGTTGCAACATGAGTGTGAATGGGCCCAGGGATAACTTTTATCTCCCAAGCACTTTGAACATTTATATTAAGGGTGGAAAATGGTAATGCCTGTAGACCAGATCTAGTCAGGGGGACAGTGCATTTCTTGGGACATGCCCTAACCATGCCTGGAGTCCTAAGCCCCTTTCCATTTTGGGGGGCTGAGGGTAAAAACCTTTTTCAGCCAAAAGAGCACTTGCCACTGCTTGAGAACCAGGGTTGAATATTTTTAAATTTTTGCACACAGCTTTGAAAGCATAACCCTTACAAAAATGATTAAAAATACTTTAAATATATGGTCATGATTGCATGAGTGCATGCTGTTGTCTTTTAACTGAGTGCATCCAATAAGTCCACAGTCTCTATCCCTTTGAGTCAATATCCTCCATTCATTTCCTTGGGGGTGATAAAAGAACCAAGAAGTGAGACAGTTAAAACTGACTTCTCGGGCCAATCAATCATGACCACAGGTCCAAAAGGAAAACGTCCTTGCTGGGAATATAGAAGATTTGTCCTCATTATGGTGAAGATACCAATACAAAGCAACACTTTTTGAAACAGAGCGCTGGTTTATTGGGAAACAGGACCTCTGGGTACCTTTAGGCCAGAGTGCCTCTCTTCCTATCCAATTAATCATCACTTGATCACCAGACCAGTTCAACCTTAATCTACCCTGGAAGGTTGCGGGGAGAGCAGGCAGGGAGCACATGTTGCCCACGGAACCATTTTTGTGGCTCCAAAGCCCTCCCCACCATAAAATGTCTGGCACGAGGAGCCTACTCCCAATGCTTTCTTTTTCATAGGCATTTTTTTTGCTCGCATGCAATAAAACATGTCTACAAAGTAAAATGTGTCATTTTTGCCTCCTCAGATTGTCCCAGATCCATAAATTGTTTTAAATGTTTTTTTAATGAACAACATAGACTGACTATCAGCTGAAAATGACATCACCTCCAGTAGCATCAGTCCATGGGAGAGGGGTGTATAAGGCTGAAAAATGATTCCTTGACCCCTTCCATAGTTGTCCACCTGCAAGATGAGGGGTATTGAGAAGACTGTACACAGTGTATGGCCTGGAAGAACAACGTGGGACCACGCTTGGCTGAGGGCATGTGAAAACAGCAGGAGCAACAATACAGTTGATATGGCAAAGTGGGACTGGGCTTCTTTGGACCACAAAATATGCATACTACATCCCAGCCTGAATAGCAATAATTTTACATTGTCCCACATCCAGACTAGGCTGTGACACATTCTGTGATGGTGCAAGACATAGAGCACAACCCCCATATAGGCTTCAGTGGACAGAGTTTGCTCAGGCCCCAAGATACCTTCAGTCTGCCTCCGTCCAGCTGCCCACTGGCCTGTGCTTAACACCTGCCTTGGTGTCATAGTAAGCCAACTCCCTGCGCAGCTGCGGCTCCTCATAGCGATACCAATGCTCTTCACTGAATTCTGGGAAGAAGAAGGCTATTTCCCTGCTGGCTGACTCTGTCGAATCTGTCAGAACAGGCAAGAAAGAGAAAAACATGAGCAGGTAAAATGTAGGCAGGTCCCTGAAAGAACACTCTCAAGTGGTGGTTCTTCTCAACCTTTGCTTCTCCAAATTGAATTTGAGAATCCAAAACATTTGGGCGCCCAAAAGCTGAGAATCCCCCTCTGAATTAGGTGAAGACCTGGAGCTTGCAAGGGCAAAGAGTGCAAACATAAGCAGATCCATTGTGGAGCTGAGACAACCCTCTGGAGTAGAGCCCAGCTTCTGCATGACAAGAGAACTGATTTTGATCTCTGTCCTGGGCAGCAAGGCTAAAAAAGAGTCCCTTCTGCCTGAGGCCATGGAGAGCTAACAGAAAACAGAAGAGACAGTCCTGGCTTCACCTCTTTCTCTCATCTCCCATCCTTCAGATGTGTTGGGACTACAACTTCTATCCTCCCCAGCCAGCATCTGGGTTGTGGAAGGCTGGATGGGGCAGACCAAGAGTTTGTGTGCACTGAACCATCAGAAAGCAAAGGGGATGCTATCTCAGCCACCCATACAAAAAGTTTTGGGTTTAGGAGTAATTTGGATTTTAGACTTCTGGATAAGGAAGGCTCAGCCTGTAGTATTTTAACAGGGCTATTGACTTGGCTTTTTATCTTGATAAATGTATAAGCTAGATTTGGTTTTAACCTTTATCAGGAGAAAGGCCAGTTGTACATTAAATAAATTAATCTGATGGTCCAGGGAGGCCTCCTCTCCAACTATCCCAATGATACAGGACTCTACCCAAAGGAGACTCTCTGGGGCTTGAGGAGAGCTCCAAACCACCAAACCAGTTTACATAGGTTGCGTTTGGGCAGGCAGAGGTACATGCTTGTACAAGAACAGTGTCAATGAAGTAAAAGGCAGAGGATTTCTCCATAGGATGATCCTTAATAATAATAATAATATATATAATAAATGTTTATTTATTAACCGCTTTTCCAACGATCAAAGCGGTGTACCGCTCAGAAGCGCTGGGACTGTTAAGCTTCTGGGACAGTTCACAGCTAGGAGCATTATCAAATGTGGCTGCTAAAGAATATGGGCTGAAACACATCGAGGGGTCTTCAATCCATGTCTTCTACTTCAAAACTCTGGCTCTCATCCATTGTCAGGGCAATCCTGTGTACGTTTATTCAGAATTAAGTCCCACTGAACTCAATGCAACTTACTCCAAAGTAAGTCTCTATGGTACTGTAATCCTGAATTGGCCTGGTTGACATTTACCTTCTAACACCTAGATTCGCTGCCATCTTTTTAGCCGTCAGAGAAACCAGCCTGGCAGCTTCCTTAGGTTTTATCTAAGCTTCCTCCCTCTGTTTTGCACTGAAAAATCCCAGAAATTTTCCTTTACACAAATGATCCCTTCCCAATCTGAACATGAACATTAAATATTTGAAAGGATGTCATATTGAGGAGGGAGCAAGCAAGCTTGTTTTCTGCTGCTCCAGAGAACAAGACCCGGAACAATGGATGCAAGCTCCAGGAAAAGAGATTCTACCTCAACATTAGGAAGAACTTCCTGAGAGTCAGGGCTGTTCGACAGTGGAACACACTCCTTCCTCGGAGTGTAGTGGAGTCTCCTTCCTTGGAGGTCTTTAAGCAGAGGCTAGATGGCCATCTGCTGGGGATGCTTTGATTTGGATTTCCTGCATGGCAGAATGGGGTTGGACTGGATTAGGGCCAGTGCGGTCTCTTCCAACTCTATGATTCTATGAACAGTTGAAGCATTTCACTCCTTTTCCCTGACATTTGATGCTGAGGTGCATTTTACCTTTGGGCTTGCTTCTCCTGTGCTGAATTCTAAGACCATGGCAGACCTTGGTTTCATCAGATACAAATATATTGTGCCTACACTTTGAGGTCTCTTTCTCAGAACAACATTGAAATGAGCTTTCAGAACCTTTTTTAGTACAGAAGAAGCACCTGAGCTCTCTCCTAATTCCACTCCATATTCCACATTCCCTTGAGTTTCATCTCAACTCACCTGAGCCATGCACTGTGTTCCGAGTGTCAGTGAGGCCAAACGCCCCACGGATGGACTCTGGGTCAGTATGCTGGGCACGAAACACCTTGGTGGGACCCATCAGAGACCTCCAGAGTGAAATGGCTTCCTGGTGGGCCAAGATGTAGGCCCGCATGGGGCCGCTGGAGAGCAGAGGAAGAGAGGCGGGCGCACATCAGTTGTTGGAGTGCCTGTGTTCCTGAGCATTACTTCTTTAACAGAAAACTTGGTACCAGCGGCAGAAATGGCACGGGCTGCTGCTACACTGCAGAATTCATGCAGTTTGATACCGCTTTAATTTCATGACTCAATCCTATGGAATTCTAGGGTTTGTAGTTCGTTGGGGCACCAGAGTTCTCTGACAGAGAAGGCTAAATATCTCACAAAACTACAGGCCCCAGAATTCCATAGCATTGTGGCATGGCAGTTAAAGCTGGGTCAAACTGCATTAGTTCTGCAGTGTAGGTGCAGCCATGGAAAGAAGAGGGAGAGGCTGCTCAATTGCAAAACATTTTAGCAAACCCTTTTTATCCACAAACAGGATGTGTGCCTGAAATGAAAAAAGCAGGTCAGGCAAACCATTCATGAGCAAAAAACACATTGTGAACCTTCTGGAGACCACTTGCAATAGGAATTCGGGGGAGTTGTTTTCCTTCTTGCTTGCTCTCTCCTTCACCAGCCTCCACTTTACTTATGATTGACATTTTAGTGGCCAAATATAAACCCATCTTTTAAAAGCATGTTTGGGGGAGCTGGAGAGGCAGGCTTATCAGCATCCCCCCTTCTCTCGTTTTTGCTGCTCACAAATGCCCAGTAAGAGATTCTGGGAGGTAGCTGGTGTTTACCTTGCCTGTTGTGTGTAAGCACACACAGCTACAGTGAGATCAGCTAGAGCAGAATCCCATTCTTTTCCAACTCAAGCTTTCTTGTCTTGTTTACACCAAAAGTCTTTGGCCATTATCAGATGAGTCTGGAACTGGGGCTCTTCTGCACTGGGCGGTTCGAATTCACGTTATTTCGCACAATACCATCATACCAGCATTCGAATGGCCCAATCCGAACTCACGTGAATGCGCGAGATGCCGAACTGAATGCGTACTGGCTCCTCTTTTTGGAGCGTGTTGGCCAGTGCGCTGATAAGGGGATTGGCAATATCCT
>NC_056526.1:1753440-1775329 GCF_019175285.1 Sceloporus undulatus | reverse complement strand
ATTAACATCCATTAAAAGCCAAAGCCCTCTCCAGTCCATCTGCCATGGTCCAGGCCTTGGATGGTAGAGAAAACTGCTGGACCTCATCCAATTCCCCGCTACCCCCTTCTCCTTTTGCGCCATGTCTTTTTAGATTGTAAGCCTGGGGCAGGGAACCGTCTATTAAAAGCTTGATGTACAGTGCTGTGTAAATTTACAGCGCTTTATAATAAAGGTATAATAATAATAATCTAGCCAGCACAAACAGAATGGTGGAGGGAGCCGCAGGCCAAAAACATTTGGGAGTGCAGATTATTCTCCAGCCAGAATCCTCTTGGGGGCAAGAGTAAACATAGTTGGGGAAGTAGGTGCTGCACCAGTCCCCGCAACTATTATGGTTATGATATTATTAAGCTTCATTTATACAGCGCTGTAAATATACACAGCGCTGTACATACAAGATGGTTCCCTGCCCCAGGCTTGCAATCAAAAAGACAGACACAAAAGGGAGCATCATTCCCAAGTTTCCCCTCAGCCTCTCACTCACTTCTGCCCAGGCAAACTGGATGGAGAGCTAACCTACCTTGGTGCAAAGGGAGAGAGCAAAGTCTCGGTGCCACTGGGCAACTGTTGGGTTCAGGATATGAGGCTGGTGCCCATTGATGCTACGCACCAAGGATCTTGCTATTTGATTGTAAAGATTCGTTTGGCCCCTGCTTTTTCACTGCATTAACTATCCGTAAATGTAAGGCAGCCTCCCTTGAACTGATTCCCTGAGTCTTGGACTACAACACCATCATCCTTGCTGCTGGGATTTTGGGAGCTGAGTTCAAAAAACCCGGTGCGACTCAGGCTGCAGATTCCTTCATGTGTGTTGGGTGACAGATGGGAAACTGTGCTCTACTTTTATGCCCAGCAAATTTGTAACATGCCTTGGGAGAGCTGCTTGGTTTAACTTACCGTATTTTACATCCTAAATACAGTAGTTGTCAATTTAAGGTCCATTGCACAGCCCAAAATCAGGAAAATTGGTATCAGGATGGGCACCGCAATTCAAACAAGATGGTGAAAAGCTGGAGTGTGTCCAGGGGGAGCCACCAAAATGGTGAAGGGTCTGGAAGCATAAAGCCATTGAGGAGAGACTTAGGGGCTGGGTATGTTCACGCTGGGAGAAGAGAAGGTTAGAGGTGATATGATAATCGTGTTTATATTTGAAGATATGTCATATTTGAATGGAGCAAGCCTGGATTCTCTGCTCCGGAGACCAGGGCACACAGCAATGGATGTAAGCTACAGGAAAAGAGATTCCACCAAACCTTCGGAAGAACTTCCTGATGTTAAAAGCTGTGCGACGACCGTGGAAGATGCTGCCTTGGGGGTTGTCGGAGCCTCCTCCTTGGAGGTCTTTAAACAGAGGCTGGATGGGCATCGTCACAGGGGGTGCTTTGATGGTGAGTTCCCGCAT
This sequence comes from Sceloporus undulatus, assembly GCF_019175285.1. Lineage (NCBI taxonomy): Eukaryota > Metazoa > Chordata > Lepidosauria > Squamata > Phrynosomatidae > Sceloporus > Sceloporus undulatus. The sequence goes on along the minus strand of NC_056526.1, from coordinate 1,773,885 downwards.
GGCAGAATGCGGTTTGGACGGATCAGGGCCTTCTTGGGGTCTCTTCCAACTCTGTGGTTTTTTATTCTATGGCAAACAAACCAGTGATGGAAGCAAACCAAAAAGCTTCTCCATCAGGGCCATCCATCTGCCAGCATCCTGGGAAAGGGTCCCAGAACACACTACCCATCCCTGGAACCTTTAGGGTACTCACTTGGACTTGCCTACGGCGCTGTCCCCGGGCAGATGATCTTCACATTCTCATCCGTGTCGTATTGTCCTGGTCCACCTCCACGGTTGGTATCTCCGTTGGCCATCGGCTTCGTCGTGGTATTTTGGGAGGCTGGGGATCTGGGCTGTGCCTGCAAGTCAAGAGAAAAAAAGGATGTTTACAGCCCCCTGGGATGGGTTGCTCTGCTAATGCACAGACTGAAGCACACGATGATGACGACGACAGTGATGGAGGAGGAACCCAGATGGCACAGCGGGATAAGGAATAGACTCTTGGCTCTCTGGGTGGGGGGCTCCCCTTTATTCCATTTGTAAAGCAGAGACTGGATGGTTACTCTCGGAAGCTTTAGCTGGGGCTGCCCTGCACCGGTCTTCAGGGGACCCTTCCAGCTCCATCAGGGTACAGCTAGTTATTACTCATCAGCTTAATTATTCCTTCTCCATATTTAACAACATCAGACCAGACCCCCCAACAAGGACTCTGTTATCGGCTCTCAGCCCCGCAAGGGCTCCCAAAGTGATGAAACAGAAAACACCAGTTAAAACAGTACAATATGGAAAACAAATCCCACAATTCCATAGCACTAAGCAGCCATGGCAGTTAAAGAGGGGTTGAACTTCCTGAGATAAGGGCTGTTTGACAGAGGAACCCACTCCTTCCTCAATGGAGATTGTGTTGGAGTCTCCTTCTTTGGAGGCTGCCTTTAAGCAGAGGCTGGATGGCCATCTCTCAATGGGGATGCTTTGATGGAGAGTTCCTGCATGGCAGAAGAAGAAGGGGCTTGGACTGGATCAGGCCCTTCTTGGGGTCTCTTCCAACTCTAGGATTCTATGAAACTGAATTATTTCTACAGTCTAGTGCAGACAGACAGATAGATATCCCATCCACCCTCTCTCCTATGGAATTCTGGGATCTGTGTTTGTTGTGGCCTCAAAGTCTCAGCCAGAGAGGGCAAATGCATCACAAGGCTACAAACCCAGAATTCCACAGCACTGACCCATGGCAGTCTATATGATGTCAAAGTGCATTAATTCTGCCGGTGCCGACGCAACCAAAGTGAGGCCTCTGCCCATAATAATAACACATAACTGGTTTAACATATTTATTGCTATTAGTTTAGGACGACTACTAGTACTACACTTTATTTATCACCTTAGTATTAATTACTATATTATTAAATGGCTAACACGTTATTACTAATAAATAATGAATAATATTAGCAATGGATACTAAATAAATAATAAGTATAGTACTACTACTGTGCTTGTTATTATTAGTGTTCATTACTATTATTATTATCACTGATATCTACTACACTTTCAGATACATTATGGTTACTATTACAGTAGACTAATAGAATCATAATCATCATCGCCTTTCTCTCGATCCTGGGGCTCAAGGCGGCGAACTACATATTGAAAACCATCTACAGTTTGGGGGAGGGGAAAGCACACAAACCAGGAACAAAACCACAAATATAGGAACCGCGAAGGAGTCCAATTATTACCCAACTCTTCCCTGAGGAGAGCCCCCGGGCCCGCCTGGCCTCTCGCTGCGACGGCGGCCGGCCCTCCGGCGCTCGCCTCCTCCTTCCCCCGGCCCAGGGGACGCCGCCTCGGCTGCTCCGACGACGGGGAAGCGCCGCCGCCACCGGCCACGGCGCAGCGAGAACAAGAGGCCTACTTGCCCAGGCCTGACCAGGAAAGATAGGCGACTAGGCCGCGTTGCCTAGCAACCAACTTAGAGTCCAGGTTTACAGTCGATGCTTCTAGGCCTCGCTAGGAAAGAGTAGGCCCACTAGCCGCGTTGCCTAGCAACCAACTAGAAGAGCCCATTTATCAGTCACGCTCTAGCTCGCTAGGAAAGAGTAGGCCGACTAGGCCGCGTTGCCTAGCAACCAACTAGAAGAGCCAGTTATCAGTCACCGCTTCTAGGCCTCGCTAGGAAAGAGTAGGCCCGACTAGGCCGCATCGCCTAGCAACCAAGAACCCCCCTCAATTTACGGGTGAGAAACCCTTCCCTGCCCCGCTCTGGACCCCACAACAAACTACATTCCCAGAATTCCATCGCCTTGAGCCAAGGCAGTTAATGCGCTGTCAAAGGTGGTTATCTTTCCCCTGTGGATAGAGTCTTACTTTGGGAGCTGGAGGAGTTGTAACTACAACTCCCACATCCCCCTGCCGGGCCACGGAGCCTCCCGGGGGATGCTGGGAGTTGTCCCAGCCTGGGCCAAATGAAGTGTTTTAACTGAAATCCTTTGAAAAGCTTTTGAATAACATAAAACGAATAGCTGTCTTCTTTCTTAGCTCAGCAGCAGCTACAGCTACATGCGGAATTAATCCAGTTTTAACTGCCATGGCTCCATGCTATGGAATTCTGGGACCCGTAGTTTTGTGGATGTTTAGCCTTCTCTGACGAGGAGAGAGAGAGAGGATCTAGTGCCACAACAGACTACAAATCCCAGGATTCCACAGGATGGTTTCAAACTGCTTTTGTTCTGCAGGTCTCCAAGGCTGCATTTGCACTTACAGAATTAATGCAGTTTGACAGCGCTTTAATTGCCGTGGCCCATGCTGTGGAATTCTGGGAGTTGTAGTTTTAGCCTTCTCTGTCAGATGCTCAGGTGCCACAACAGCTTGATTACTATGCCACCCTCCATGTTCTTGTGACCGTCTTTTATCCCACCCAATTTGGCATTGGTCCGAAACCAACTGCCGAAGTAATCCAGTTTGAGACCGCTTTAACTGCCTGGCTCATGCTAGGGAATCCTGGGAATTGTGCTTTATTGTGCACCAGAGCTCTCTATGACAGAGAAGGCTCAATGTCTCACAGAACTACAGTTCCCAGAATTCCTTAGCCTTGAGCCAGGCCAGTAAGCGGTCTCAAAAGGGACTACTATAGAAATGACAGGACTTGTCCATAGGAAGTCATGGGAGAATGCTTGCCCATAAGGAATAATTGGGGTTACTTAGCCATAAAGAAACCATGCTTGCCCATAGGGAATCATTGGGGAATCAGTACTTGCTATGGCAAGTATTGTCCACTGATTCTCTATGGGCAAGTCTGGTTTCCCTATGGGCAAGTACTGTCATTTATGTTAATATGCCCATCCTCACTCGTGTTCCTAGGCAGATGCTTTCTGGGCAGGATCCCACGCAACGCCAACCCATCTTGCGGAGCAGAGCTTCTTCCCGATCTTCCCGAGGGCAAGATGAGGACCACTCTGCACATTCCTCACCGCCTCCTGCAGCTGACTCTTGCCCTTGTCACAGCCTGATGCTGTGGCTCATCCGCTCATCCTCCAGGTAAGGACAGTGGCCATCTGGTCCAACTCCATCCTGCCTTGCAGGAGACACCATCCAAGACCCTCCCTGGGACAGATGGACCTCCACCTCTCTTTAGAACGCCTCCAAAGAGGGGACACCATCACACTCCACTGAGGCAGCAAGTTTCCACTGTCAAACAGAACCCTGTGATGCCCCACTGGTCACGTCTTGCCAGTCAAGAGGAGCCATTCCTGTGTATCCTTTGGTTTGGCTGATCAACCAGTACAAATTCACTGAGGAGCAAGCTTGTTTTCTGTGCTCCGAGATTAGATGGTGTCTTCCTGCATGACAGAATGGAGTTGGATTGGACAGCCCTTTGGGTCTCTTCCATCTCTAGGTTTCTCTGGTTCTCTGACACACGATTCATCTTTGTGTCTTCCTAGGCTGTGCATAAGACCATTGTGGACAACAGGTTCTGATTGTCAAGAGCAAGGATCTGCTCTGGAGCAGGCAGGAGAGCCAGCAGTTTTACCAGGGCATTCAGGTGGGGTCACTGGCTCCCAAAACACACCCCTCCCACAAACACAAGGGCAAAACACCACCCAAATCCACTGACACCTACCTGAGGTAGTACTTGTCCCATGTTGTGGGATACAGATCAGGTAAATAAAATATTTGAAGTATTCATTGTTATTATTTGTAAACAGTTGGCTCTGCGTATCCATAGATTTTGCCATTTTATATAATGGACACAAGTTCCCTATGCCATTATACTTAATGGGATGGATCTGCGCATCCACGATTTTGTATCCATGGGGTCCCTGGAACCAAACCCAGCGGTACCAAAGGCCCACATATTATCTCAACATCAGTTCTCCTCTAAGTCTGTTTCTTCTGTAGTACAACAAACTACTGGATTATAAGAGAGAAACAACAGGGAAAAGTGAATGACTGTTATGGAAGGGCTGATGAGGGCTCTGAAGGCAAGTCATGCGCTGTTTCTATCAATTCCCTTCTTTCTTTTTCAGGGCGATTTTTCTACCAGAGGCTGGTGGAGTTCATGGCCAGGTATGTCAATTCTGTGTTTTGGGATACCCCTCCAGTGCTTCCTTTCAAGCTCAGAAAAGACCTTTTTATGCTGTGTTACCCTTAGAGCTTCCCTCAAACCAATTCACGCCAGTTTCTTTTATGTATATATCTCAGCCAACTGGCAGAAGCCCCACTTTGGTGTCATTGAACAGCATTTTAAAATTACAGCTTTATAAAAATGTGACAAGAAGGCCTTTTTACAAAGTCTTTTTATTTCCACCCTGCCTCCCACTTTTTTGCCTCCATCTGTCTGGAACGTCTTTTAGCAGCTCGGCACTGAGAGGTGAAGGAAGTGGAGAAACAAAAGCCCTTATCAGATGAGTCTGGAACAGGGTCTTCAGCACTGGCGGTTCGAATTCACGTTATTTCGCAAATACCATCATACCTGGGAACCCCTCGCATGGCAGGATTCAAATTGGCCAATACGCATTGCGCGCGAAGTGCATTCAGTGCAGAATGTTTGCCACACCGGTGCTCAACATGAGGATTGGCCGATTGTATTGGCCGCCTCGCACATGCTCAGTGGTGGTGCCTGCATGGGTTGCGACCTTAAACGCTTCCGGGGTGAAAGGGAGGTCCGTCATGAAAGCCCGGTAAACAGTGGAGAGCCAGCTCATGCACATTAACAATCGCGATACAACGTGCCCTCTATACATTCCTCTCTGTTTTCTCTCTACATTCCTGCTTGGTTTAACGTTACCATGACACTTCCTTGCAACAAATTGCAATGCCCGGTTCTACGTGTGTGTGTGGGTGTGGGGGGGGAGGAGCAGTTCCAGCGGCTGTCAAAGAGGCTGGATGGCCCTCTAAGTAAATGGGGATGCTTTTTTCCTCCTCCTCCTCCCGGCTTGGGAGCCAGCATAGGCTGCATCCCAGCAGGGAACAGGCGCGGGGCCGCTAGATCGCGGCGATCGCCGCCGTTCCAACGGCCCTCCTCCTCTCCTCCCGGCTTGAGAGGCAGCCTATGCTGGCTCCCAAGCCGGGAGGAGGAGGAGGAGGCTGCTGGAACCCCGATTCCAGCGGCCCCCGCGCTCTTCCCTGCTGGGATGCAGCTTATGCTGGCTCCAAGCCGGGAGGGAGGAGGAGGCTGCTGGAACCGCCCCCCCCTTCCCTGGAACCGGCAGAGGAAAGACCCACCGGAAGTTAAAATTGGAATCTGGGGGTCTTGCGATGGAATTCAGGACTGGGTAGTCACACCAGACCCATTCGCACTGAGATCGAACAGAGCCCAATCAACGCGGCCTAGTCGGGCCTACTCTTTCCTAGCGAGGCCTAGAAGCATCGACTGGTAAACCTGGACTCTACTAGTTGGTTGCTAGGCAACGCGGCCTAGTCGGGCCTATCTTTCCTGGTCAGGCCTGGGCAAGTAGGCCTCTTGTTCTCGCTGCGCCGTGGCTCGGTGGCGGCGGCGCTTCCCCGTCGCGGAGCAGCCGAGGCGGCGTCCCCTGGGCCGCGGGGAAGGGAGGAGGCGAGCGGCCGGAGGGCCGGCCGCCGTCGCAGCGAGAGGCCAGGCGGGATCCCGGGGGTCTCTCCTCAGGGAAGAGTTGGGTAATAATTGGACTTCCTTCGTCGGTTCCTATATTTGTGGTTTTGTTCCTGGTTTGTGTTGCTTTCCCCCCAAATCTGTAGATGGTTTTCAATATGTAGTTCGCCGCCTTGAGCCCCAGGATCGAGAGAAAGGCGATGATGATTATGATTCTATTATTCTACTGTAATAGTAACCATAATGTATCTGTAAAGTGTAGTAGTAATAGCAGTGATAATAATAATAGTAATGAACACTAAATAAATAACAAGCACAGTAGTAGTACTATACTTTATTATTTATTTAGTATCCATTGCTAATATTATTCATTATTTATTTAGTAATAACGTGTTAGCCATTTAATAATATTAGTAATTAATACTAAGGTGATAAATAAAGTGTAGTACTAGTAGTCGTCCTAATACTAATAGCAATAAATATGTGTAAACCAGTTTATTGTTGTTATTATTATGGGGCAGAGGCCTCACTTTGGTTGCGTCTGCACCGGCAGAATTAATGCACTTTGACATCATATTAGCTGCCATGGGTCAGTGCTGTGGAATTCTGGGGTTTGTAGCCTTGTGATGCATTTGCCCTTCTCTGGCTGAGAGCTTTGAGGCCACAACAAACTACAGATCCCAGAATTCCATAGGAGAGAGGGGTGGATGGGGATATCTATCTGTCTGTCTGCATCTAGACTGTAGAAATAATTCAGTTTCATAGAATCCTAGAGTTGGAAGAGACCCCAAGAAGGGCCCTGATCCAGTCCAAGCCCCTTCTTCTTCTGCCATGCAGGAACTCTCCATCAAAGCATCCCCATTGAGAGATGGCCATCCAGCCTCTGCTTAAAGGCAGCCTCCAAAGAAGGAGACTCCAACACAATCTCCATTGAGGAAGGAGTGGGTTCCTCTGTCAAACAGCCCTTACTCTCAGGAAGTTCAACCCCTCTTTAACTGCCATGGCTGCTTAGTGCTATGGAATTGTGGGATTTGTTTTCCATATTGTACTGTTTTAACTGGTGTTTTCTTGTTTCATCACTTTGGGAGCCCTTGCTGGGCTGAGAGCCGATAACAGAAGTCCTTTGTTGGGAGGGTCTGGTCTTGATGTTGTTAAATATGGAGAAGGAATAATTAAGCTGATGAGTAATAACTAGCTGTACCCTGATGGAGCTGGAAGGGTCCCCTGAAGACCGGTGCAGGGCAGCCCCAGCTAAAGCTTTCCTGAGAGGTAACCATCCAGTCTCTGCTTTACAAATGGAAATAAAGGGGAGCCTCCCACCCAGAGAGCCAAGAGTCTATTCCTTATCCCGCTGTGCCATCTTGGGTTCCTCCTCCATCATCGTCGTCGTCATCGTCTGTGCTTCAGTCTGTGCATTAGCAGAGCAACCCATCCCAGGGGGCTGTAAACATCTCTTTTTTGTCTCTTGACTTGCAGGCACAGCCCAGATCCCCAGCCTCCCAAAATACCACGACGAAGCCGATGGCCAACGGAGATACCAACCTGGAGGTGGACCAGGACAAATACGACACGGATGAGAATGTGAAGATCATCTGCCTCGGGGACAGCGCCGTAGGCAAGTCCAAGTGAGTACCCTAAAGGTTCCAGGGATGGGTAGTGTGCTTCTGGACCCTTTCCCAGGATGCTGGCAGATGGATGGCCCTGATGGAGAAGCTTTTTGGTTTGCTTCCATCACTGGTTTGTTTGCCATAGAATAATAAAACCACAGAGTTGGAAGAGACCCCAAGAAGGGCCCTGATCCAGTCCAAACCGCATTCTGCCATGCGGGAACTCACCATCAAAGCACCCCCTGTGACAGATGCCCATCCAGCCTCTGTTTAAAGACCTCCAAGGAAGGAGGCTCCGACAACCCCCAAGGCAGCATCTTCCACGGTCGTCGCACAGCTTTTAACATCAGGAAGTTCTTCCGAAGGTTTAGGTGGAATCTCTTTTCCTGTAGCTTACATCCATTGCTGTGTGCCCTGGTCTCCGGAGCAGCAGAATCCAGGCTTGCTCCATTCAAAATATGACATATCTTCAAATATTTAAACACGATTATCATATCACCTCTTAACCTTCTCTTCTCCCAGCTGAACATACCCAGCCCCTAAGTCTCTCCTCATATGGCTTTATGCTTTCCAGACCCTTCACCATTTTGGTGGCTCTCCCCTGGACACACTCCAGCTTTTCACCATCTTGTTTGAATTGCGGTGCCCATCTCTGATTACCAATTTTCCTAGATTTTGGCTGTGCAATGGACCTTAAATTGACAACTACTGTATTTAGGATGTAAAATACGGTAAGTTAAACCAAGCAGCTCTCCCAAGGCATGTTACAAAATTGCTGGGCATAAAAGTAGAGCCACAGTTTCCCATCTGTCACCCAACACACATGAAGGAATCTGCAGCCTGAGTCGCACCGGGTTTTTTGAACTTCAGCTCCCATAAATCCCAGGCAGCAAGGATGATGGTGTTGTAGTCCAAGACTGCAGGGAATCAGTTCAAGGGAGGCTGCCTTACATTTACTGATAGTTAATGCAGTGAAAAAGCAGGGGCCAAACGCATCTCTTAACAATCAAATAGCAAGATCCTTGGTGCGTAGCATCAATGGGCACCAGCCTCATTATCCTGAACCCAACAGTTGCCCAGTGGGCACCGAGACTTTGCTCTCTCCCTTTGCACCAAGGTAGGTTAGCTCTCCATCCAGTTTGCCTGGGCAGAAGTGAGTGAGAGGGCTGAGGGGAAACTTGGGAAATGATTGCTTCTCCTTTTGTGTCGTGTCTTTTTAGATTGCAAGCCTGAGGGCAGGGAACCATCTTTGTATGTACAGCGCTGTGTATATTTACAGCGCTGTATAAATGAAGCTTAATAATCATCATAATCATAATAGTTGCGGGGACTGGTGCAGCACCTACTTCCCCAACTATGTTTACTCTTGCTCCCCAAGAGGATTCTGGCTGGAGAATTCATCTGCACTCCCAAATGTTTTTGGCCTGCAGCTCCCTCCACCATTCTGTTGTGCTGGCTAGATTATTATTATTACAGTATTAACCTTTATTTATAAAGCGCTGTAAATTTACACAGCGCTGTACATACAAGCTTTTAATTAGACGGTTCCCTGCCCTCAGGCTTACAATCTAAAAAGACATGGCGCAAAAGGAGAAGGTGGTAGCGGGGAAGTGGATGAGGTCCAGCAGTTCTTCTCTACCTCCAAGGCCTGGACCATGGCAGATGGACTGGAGGGAGGGCTTGGCTTCTTAATGGATGGTTAATCTTCTTCTGGGCAGGCCTGTTGGAGCTAGCCTGCCTCTCTCCCCCTCAAGATGGAGGATGAAGGGAGGGCTTGTCTTCTTCCAGGCAGGCCTGGTGGACCTAGCCTGCCTTTCTCCCTCTCAAGCTGGTGGATGAAGGGAGGGCTAGATGGCTGCTAGGAGTTGCAGTCCAACCATGTCTGGAAGACCACATGATTCTCAATAGGTTTACCAGACTGAAAACTGGAGAGGGCTCCTTTAACAAATGTGTAGAACAGAGAATTTATCAGGTAACAACCAACATCTCCTGAAATTCCCTCTTTAGCACAACCATTAAAGGTACAGGAGCTCTCTCAGGTTTTCAGTCTGGCAAGCCCGATACTCACCCAAACTACATAGTTCACCACCACCGTTGCCTTCTTAATACAATACCTGGTACCTACTTAGGATGTGTGAGTTGTCCAACCTACATTCAGTGTTCTGGCTTTTGATCTGACTAGGTATTTGAGTACACCCACACTGTACAACTCAGCACTTTTATGATAACACTTTTTAACTGCCATAGCTCTGTCCTGTGGAATCCTGGGATTTTTAATTTCACGGGACACTTAAAATGCTCTGCCTAAGAACTTTAACATGGCATTTCAGGAGCTTGAAGTATAGGATTCCAAGTGCATCACCAAACCACAAATCTCAGGATTCCATAAGAGGAGCCATGACAATTTAAGTGGGTTCAGGGGGCTATAATTGTGCACTGTGGATACAGTCCTTGAATGAAATGGCCTGCCTTTGCTTCATCACACAGCTTAGCTGACCTGCCAGGTGCCTTGTGCCCAATCTGTTTCTGTGGATTGTGGCCATAGCAGACATGACAGAACCCTGTGCTTGGAATACAGAAGGACCTGGGTTTGGTCCTGGGGGACACTCTTATCTGATCCCGCAGAGCCTCTTTCAGTAAGATAGGCTAGTGATAGGCTATGGATGGATAGTCCACTCCAATCCAGGGCAGTCCTCTGTCGCTTCTTTTCTCTGCCCATAGCCCGGCTCTGGATGACTGGGGCAGATTGGGAGGAGGCTGATCTGTGGACTTGTAAGCCGCTTCCCTTCTCTCTGTTGTGTTTCTTGAGCAGGATTTGTATTCACTTGACAGCTTTCCCTCCTTCTCTCTTTCAGGTTAGTGGAGCGCTTTCTCCTGGATGGCTTGTATCCTTTTCAACTTTGCAAACTCTCACACACCACTGTCCTAGAGAATCTGCATTTTAATTAATTTTGATTCCTCTTGAGTTTTGCACAAGGCTTGGTACAGTTGTGACATTTGTGTAAATGCAGTTGATTAAGCATACATATGTAAAGACATGCACATGCACAGATAGGTTTGAGGTGTCAAGCAATAACCTCATCATGTTCATTGCAAGATCTTGAGCCAGTCACTCTCATGTCTGTTGTGCAGAGGAGTAGGAGTGGAAGGAATATGCATTGGTCTTGTATTTTCCAGCCAAGAAGGGGGGTTCCCAGCACTTGGGAAGTTTATTGGGAAGTAGCCAAGGTTGCTGCTACAAGGTGCTTTGCACTTTGGGAAATCTTTGTGCAGAAAATTGTGGACATTATTTTTTTCTACTAAGAAAAAAAACCAGTGCCACTGCCTAGAAATCTGCTTTCTATACAGAAAAACAGTGTATTTCTGTGCAGAAATCCTTTTTAAAGTACAAATAATGGTCAAGAATGGTGCAGAAATCTTGTTCTCAGCCAGTGGGAAAACATAGGATTTTTCCTATGTAAAGGACACAAAAACGTACATTCGACTGAGCCGCTTTGGACTGCCACCTTCTCCATCGGTTCCCCCCCTTCCCTGACTTTCCCCCTTGACTTCCACCCTCAGCAAACCTCAGCAGCTGTCCACCTATGCCCTGACGTTCTACAAATATACAACCACTGTGGATGGGAAGACCGTCCTTGTGGGTAAGGCCTTTCTGATGGACCTGACAGCTGGGGGGGGGGTCATGTGGGTGCATGTTGTCTGATCTCAGCACAAATGAGTCCCCATCTCCTCCATTTCTGATTTAAAAATGAATGAGGGCTGGATTATGATCAGTGAGGAATCTGTACCAAGTCTGTCTGAGGAGAATGGGTTTATTGAGAGAAACCCAAAGATAGAATTGTGGAGAAAATTCATAGATGTCCTCAGAGGATGGTGAACCTCCCTTTTTTTGGAGAATCTTTAACAAGAAGGTAGATGGGCACCTTTCAGGAGTGCTTTATTCCTGTATTCCTGCATGGCAAGAGGTTGGACTAGGTGACCCTTATGGCCCCCTCCAACTATGATTCTGTGAGATGGCCCTGGAGGCCAGGTGGCCAGTGATGGAGAGGGGTTTGGAGCCAGGAGGAAGACAGAGCCGGCAGATAGTGGCAGTGACATACTGGCCAATTACAGAACATCCAAAATTGGCAAAATGGTGATACAGTTATACGGACAACCAAAAGGCCCATTACACATGTTGCAAACCTTTGAAGCTCCACTGGCTCCTTCATCAGGGAAAAGTGTTAAAAATCATACAGGAGAAAGGTTGTTTTTTTCTATGACAATGTTAGTCATAGCCCTGCATTTGGTTCAGATGTTGTGGTTGTTGTCCTCTATTCAGATGGTATGGAAGGGCATTCAGACAGGTGGGCTCTTCCTTCTACTGGTCATGTTGGTACTGGAAGAGTTGGTTCCAGTAATAACCCTAGCATTCCATTGCCTCAGATGGCTTAAGAAGCCCTGCCCTAGAGACTTTTTTTGGATGGAAAAAAACAGAATGTGGCCAATTTTTTTTGGTGGGGGACAACATGGGACTCCCTCGGGCTGAAGTGATTTGCACCTCTGTTATGTAGCAACAGCCTCCCTTCCAAAAACAGAGCCCCAAATGGTGGCTTTATGTCTGAAGCAAGGCATGTTCCTTCATGATGACTAACTGAGCTCTGGCTTCCTGTCTTTCAGATTTCTGGGATACGGCTGGGCAGGAACGTTTCCAAAGCCTCCACGCCTCCTACTACCATAAGGCCCATGCGTGCATCATGGTGAGGAAATGGACGTTGGTTTTTTGGTGTGGGACTGGCCCAGTGGTGTCAGGATGGCTGTGGTGATGAGCCTTTCTCCTCTCTTCTTAGACTGACCTATCAGCAAATGGACTATTGTGTATGTGATGGACATGAAAGGTTGTGAGGCTTCTGTGTGGCTAGGGTTAATATTTATTTGTTTAAAGCGTTTATACTGTTTGGCTGGGAGGGTCTCAAAGCAGCTTATAGAAGAATAACAGTGTGTTTCCTCAAGCTCACAGAAATTATTGTTGTCATTTATGACTTGAGGTAACCCTGAGATTAATCTATCATGGGATTTTCTCGGCAGAATTTGTTTTGAGGAGGTTTGCCTTTGCCTTCTTCTGAGGCTGAGAGAGTGTGACTTATCTAAGGCCACCAGCTTGGGTTTCCATGACCAATTGGGGACTCTGGTTTCCAGAGCCATAGGCTAGCATTGAAATCACTACACCACACTGGCTTGCAACAGAAATTATACCAAAGGGAAAAAAGAGATAACATTACACTCGCCCCTCCACATTTGTGGTTTTGACTTTTGTGGGTTTGATTATTCACAGATTTTATTAATATGTTATCTCTAGGAATCTCTAGGTTCTCCAGCACAACCTTTTGATCAACTTTAACCAAAAGTCACACTGAAGGACCTAGAGATTCCTAGAGAGAACACTCCACTAAGCGTTTGTAGTGCTCTAGCGCAACTCTATGGTCAGTGTCTGGCAGATGCTGACCACAGAGTTGAACTGGAGGACTTAGAGATTCCTAGAGAGATGTTTTCTAAGGTAAAACAATGCTTTTGTTATCTGCGGTTTTTCCACATTCACAGGGGTCCCTAACCCCAGTGAATGGGGAGGGATGAGTGCATTCTACTGTGTGGCATTTGCTATATGGATGGAAATTAGGTATCCTGAAAAATGTCAGTTTCATATTGTTTTTAAAAATCCAGTTTTGGGGCTTTGTACTTTTAAGGCAGTGGCTCTCAAACCGTGGGGCAGCAGGAGCTGCAGGGAGGGTGCGACAGTTGCTCAAGGAGACAACAAGAGACTTGGAAGCTCTGATTTCTTCTCTTCCTAAACTTCTTTTTGTTTAAAATTTACACATGCATTGAGTTAAATATTGAATTTGCTTAAATAAAACTGTTTGAACAATGTTTTGTTCTTATAAAATGTTAAAATATGACTATACATGAACGTGCAAATGTAAATATGCACACTAAATAAACAGAAAAAATTATTCATATACCATATCGAGTGGTGATCCCAAAAGTAAAATGTTTCAGAACCACTGTTTGAAGGGGAAGCTAGAAAACACCTGAACGCACAGCTGACAGTCAGTGGTGAACTTAACAGTCCTTTCCATCTTCTAAGACTCCATGCTTAGATCCTCCACAGAGGAAGAGCATATACAATACATGCATACCTTTCTAAAGAGATAGAAAATATTTAGCAGCATTTTTAAAGAAGCTAACATTAAAGGTATTTACAAAAATCGTATTTTGTCACCTTCAGTGCTAATTTGTTTCAGCTTGCATTGCTTGTCAAGGAGTCCTCTGGCTGCCAATGGGAGCCTCTCGCCTTTGGCCTGGGCAGATGAGTGTTTTAGCTAGTTTGTTTTTCTGGGTTTTAAGATTTGTAAACTTTTTTATATAATTTTAATTGATGATATGTGTTATTGATGTGTTTTATTGTCTCACATTTTTGTTTTGTGTTGTACACCGCTTTGATCAAATTTGGAAAAGTGGTTTATAAATAATAATAATAATAATAATAATAATTATTATTATTATTATTATTATTTTATGTAGAGCAGGGTTGGACTAAATGTAGCCTTTCAGCGGTTGTTGGACTGCAACTCCTATCAGGCCTGGGCAGCATACTCAATGGGAATAAATGATGGGACCTGGATTTCAACAGTGTTTGGAAGGAAAGGGGAGAGTTGCATTTTGCCCACTGTGATGTAAGAGGAAGTGTCTCCTGCTGCTTTCTGCCAGACAGGATTACTCCTATCCTATCAGAACAGCAGCAGAGACCGTTGTGCTGGCTTTTGGTTTTTGTGCACATCTAGCTCTCTTCTTATCATTGATCTCCTCCACTTGAGCAGGAGAGAGACATGCTGCTTTATCAGAGCTTGGATTTTATTTATTTATTTACTACAACTTTCAGAATCCACTAGCCATTGTCCATGCTGCTTGGGGGATTCTGGGAGTTACAATCCCTGAAACAGCAACAGTTTCCAAGCTTAATACTTCATCCTGGTCCTCAAAGTAAAACTGCAAGGAGGTTTGTGGGGTTCTCCCCCAGCCTTCTCCATCCATGGGCAGCCATACCACTCCCACTCACAGTGCTGCATCCCAGGTTTAGGCCTCCCCAAACTCTGGCCTTAGGCTTGGCTCTCATTGTGTCTTGGCCAGCAGAGGGGCCAGAGACCATGCTTGTGTGCAAAATGAGATGGAGCTTGCGTTTCATCTGGTGGCATTCAACACCACCACCAACAACAGTTCACTTATACCCCAACTTTCCCCCCAAAACTGGGACCCAAGGCATTTTATGTATATGAAAATAAATTGATGAACTTTCATTGAAGCTAATTTTCTCTGGAAATCTTTGGCTTTGTGGTCTCCCTGCCTCTGAAATTCCACATCAGAATACTGGACCTTCCAACTGGCGTATCTATGCCAGGCTGTACCTTCTACCACTTTTTCTCTTTTGCCAGGTCTTTGACGTCCAGAGGAAGGTCACTTACAAGAACCTGGGCAATTGGTACAAGGAGCTGCGTGAATTCAGGCCTGAGATCCCCTGCATCGTGGTGGCCAACAAAATTGATGGTGGGCCTCCTCTTTTCTAGACTGAGATTTTTTACTTTTTTGTCAAGTTGGGGCCTCAGAGGGATTGGTGGTTTCCAAACCTTTCACCATGTTGGTCACCATCCTCTGGGCATGTTCCAGCTTGTCAGCATCCTTTTTGAATTGTGGTGCACATATTGGACGCAGTATTCCAAGTGGAGCCTGACCAAAGTGGAATAGAGTGGCCCTATTATTTCCTTCAGTCTAGACACCATACTTCTATTGATGCAGACATATAGGTTGGCAGGCAGCTTGAAGGTGCACACACAAAGGAAGAAAGCTTTATTCACCCTCTATACAGATGGAGACCATCGCTGTGCACATGTACATGCTTGACTTTAGACTTAAGTAGCTGGTATAAAGGTGACACAGCTTCCCTATAATGGCTCATTGACCCAGACTCCTTCTCTCTTGCTTTTCCAGCTGACATGAAAGCGACCCAGAAAAGCTTTAATTTTCCACGGAAGTTCAACTTGCCCTTTTATCTTGTGTCTGCTGCCGATGGTACCAATGTGGTGAAGGTAGGAGAAGGCCATTGCTGAATGTATTTGGGGGGAGGGGGCAGTTCTTGTGGCTGGTTTCTTGGGCAGGAGAGATTGATGTGAGGAGCACGCAGCCTCCTGCAGCAGGTCTACAGGTGGGCAAAGCCAAGTGTTCATTGTACTTTCTCCACCTTTGGCTCATTCCTTATTCTGCAGATCTTCAATGATGCCATCAAATTGGCCATCGCCTACAAACAGAATTCAGGGGATTTTATGGATGAAGTCTTGAAGGAGCTAGAGGTAAGAGAACCTTCCTCATGTTTTACATAGGTATTCCCATGGCCTCTCCTTGTGTGGGGCAGCAATCTTGCCTTTGACAGAACTTGAGGTTCCAAACTGTCTTTAAGGATATCCCTAAATAGACTGTGTCACAGTAGCCTAGCTGAAATGCTACCAAAGACAATGTAAGTGAAGGTGAAGACTGGCACTGCACAGGGGAAGATCCCCTTCCTAGCTGCAGCCACCTTTAGGGTTTACCTGGGGAGGGTTGAGGCCCAGATCTTACTTTACTGAAAGTGAAGCATGGAAATCTCCCAGTGAATTAAGTGTGGGAGGTCATGCTAAGGGTGCCCAGCTGCACCCACATGGCCAATGTGCAGCCAAGGGGCATCAGTGTGTCAAGGGATCCTCCAACTGCTGCTGCGCTCATCGGGAAAAGGAGTTGTGGAAGGAGCAACTGGTTGTCTCCTCCTTCGGGGCCAAAGAATGTACTTAAAACAGCCTGATTTGTTTCTAAAAGCCTGGTGTCTCAGACACCAGTAGGATTTCAACCTCTCTCTTCAGCTTTCTTCTTCCCTTTCCTGTTCCCATCTTAGACTTTTGAACTGGAGAAGAAGGAGGGTAACTCACCAGACAAAGAGGAGAATGACCCAGAAGAAATGTAGGCATCCACCTGAGTCCTGGAAAAACAGCAGGAAAGCCTGGATCTGCTCCATCAAGTAGCTAGAATTTGTCCTTTCCACAGAAACTTGGGAGTGCCAAATTTGTCTGCTGCTTGGAGGTGAATGTGGGCCGCCTAACCAAGAATAGCTATGCTATCCTGGGTACTTGTTGCCATGTGTGGATGGCCGAGAAGATGCCCACAGCAGCTTGATGCCCTTGAGAATGGGGAGATGATGCCATTTGGTGGGAGATAGGCCCACTCCATGGCCTGGTGGAGGAGGAAGCCCTCTGCAGAGCTGTTGGTGGGCTCCATCTTGAGAAATAAACGACTTAAGAAGGACATTCTTGGCATGCTTTCCTGTACCCTAAATGAAGGAAGCAAACATTTATCTGATCTCAAATGGAGTGCTGCTTCTCATCCTCCTCTCATAGAATCGCATCAGGAACCCCTTGCGCAAAGGTGAGCAACTGTGGTGGGTCCTGGGGCCAAATGTTTGCCTGTGGATTCTCCACAGGCTGCTTGGACTGCCCATATGTAACACCATTTCAATGGGGGAAGTTAATAACAACTTTTCAAGATTAAAACTGAAATCTTGGAAAAGAAAAGAGACACGATCGACTTATAAATGTTCTAGCAGAAGGATAGATTGGTCGGAAAGACTGAACAGAGGGGTGAAAAATACATGGCCAAATTTATGTCATATGTAAGAGAGAAAAATTACCTCTAATAAAAAGGAATTGGCAATTTATTAGAGAAAAAACAAAAAATAGTAGGAAAAGCAATAGAAAATATGGCTAGTTTAATCGAGATGAAATTATTTTAAGGATATCAGTGAGATTGGATGTGAAATGCATGGCTTGATCGGAGTAAGTGAGATGGAATTGATATATGCAAATAAGTAATATGTAATATTATCAATAAACCAAATGTCTTTTCTATTTTGATAACATTTTAGTTTTCAGATATAAGCATACATTTGTTTGTTTTTATACAGTATATGTGTGTATTGTTTAATAAGTGAAAAAGAAAGATTGAACAGAGGGACAACAAAGATGTAAATAGCCCCAAAATTGCAAGAGTTAGGAACTGGATTGATTTTATATTATGATACATGATAGAATGATAAGAGCTGGAAGACACCCCAAAAAGGGCCATCCAATCCAACCCCCTTCTGCCATGCAGGAACTCTCAATCAAGCATCCTCAACAGATGGCCATCCAGCCTCTGTTTAAAGACCTCTAAGGAAGGCTACTCCACCACAATCTGAGAGAGTGTGTTCCACTGCGAGCAGTTGTTAATGTCAGGAAAATCTTCCTAATGTTGAGCTGGAATCTCTTTTCCTGCAGCTTGCATCCATTGCTCCATTGGGTCCTGTTCTGTGGAGCAGTGAAAACAAGCTTGCTCCCTCCTGAATATGACATCCCTTCAGGGCTCTCATATCACCTCTTAACCTTCTCTTCTCCAGGCTAAATATCCCCAGCTCCTTGAGTCTTTCCTCAGAGGACTTCATGGTTTCCAGGCCCTTCACCATTTTAGCCGCCCTCCTTTGGAAATGCTCCAATTTCTCAATGTCCTTTTTGAATTGTTTTACCCAGAAGTGGGCACAGGATTATTCCAGGTGAGGCCTGACCAGAGCAGAATAGAGTGGCACTATTACTTCCCTTGATCTAGACACTATACTTCTATTGGTGCAGCCTAAAATCGCATTGGCCTTTTTAGCTGCCGCATCGCACTGTTCAACTTCTGGTCTATTTGGACTCCTAGGTCCTTTTCACACGTATAAATCTTGTTTAGCCATCCTATATCTATGCATTTCATTTTTTTTTTTTACCTACATGCATTACTTTACATATCTCTGTGTTGGAATTCATTTTGTTAGCTTTGGCCCAGCTTTCCAGCCTATTCAGGTCATTTTGAATTCTGCTCCTGTCCTCTGGAGTATTAGCTATTCCTCCTAATTTGGTGTCATCTGCAAATTTGATAAGTATGCCCCCAATTCTGTCATCCAAGTCATTGATAAAGATGTTGAATACCCTTGGGCCCAGGACAGAGCCCCACTGGACACCGGTCACTTCTCTCCAGGATGAAAAGGAGCCATGGCTGAGCGTCCCTTGGCTTCGGCCGGTCAACCAATGACAAATCCATGTAACAGTTGCCTTGTCTAGCCCACATTTTACAAGCTTGTTTGCAAGAATGTCTTGGGGAACTTTGTCAAAGGCCTTACTGAAATCAAGATACATTATATCCACAGCATTCCTTTCATCTAACAAGCTGGTAATTTTATCAAGAAAAGATCCAATTAGCCTGGCATGACTTGTTTTTGAGAAAGAGGGTCAGGAAAGGGTTTGAGCTCTGGTCAAGCCTTCGTGATACGAAGGTGGGAAACAGAGCAGGAAGAATGCCCTCCTTGTGCTCAGACCTTGATGCACCAGTAATTTTAAATGTTACATACTGACTTGAGCATCCATGCTTCTACTGACTCCATGTATGTCCTTTTTGTAATATCTGGGTCTCAGCTGAAAAGAAGCATGAAAATGAACATACATTTCTCATTTCTTTACATGTGGTGGGCATCAGTTTTAACATATGGGTACCACTCATGTCTTTGTGAATAAGGAGAAGACTCAAGATTGTCCAGTTTCCTGATTTCTATCTTGATGCCCTTTCTGACTCAGGTGTGCAAGGCATGCGCATTTTTCTAGTTGTGTGCAACATTGCGTGCTTTTTTTCTTTTTGGAAAGATACACATTTCCCCATAAAACATATATTTGTGCATATATTCTTTAATGAAATTACGCTATTTTTCATCCTCATTTTTCAGAAGAATACATTTTATCTAACATGGGGTTTTTTGGTGCGCAGATCAGATTGCTTGCTCAATCTGATCGCAAATTGCATCTGCTTCCAGTTACAGGAGGTGCAAATTGGATACATTCAGGTCCAAATCAAATATATGGGTCCCATCCTTAACAGCACTGTTAGGAAGCGTGCAACTATGCAGGAGTAGGAGGTGTATAAAACCGGATATTCCCTGTGCAATAGGCATGCAACGGCTGGTGGGTGGTGAGAAGGTCTGTAACAAACATAAGTTTATTTTTCCTCCAGATATGATCCCATAAGCTTGCTGCCAGAGCTCTGGCACAGCTTGGCACCGCTAAGACTTAGCAACTCTCGTGTTGCACTTGCGTTTTAAAACTATTTGGGGCTTTTGCACTTTTTTACAAGGGCCTTTATCCACCACGGGCAGCTTCGCGCTTGAGGACAGTTTCACGTCCTTGTCAGGAGACATGTTTACTTCCTCTATGATTTCCACCTCAGTCAGTTTGGGCAATTTCCCACTTTTGCCTTTCCTCGTGTGCCGCAAGAACTTCTGGAGCAGCCTGAAGAAGGTAGCCACAGTGCCATTTGCTCCTTTGGGGACCTGGGTTTCTTCAGGTGCAGCAGCAGCAGGAGCTTGAGATAGCACCTCAGGAAGCTCTGACTCTGGAACTTCAGTCTCGGGTTGAGTTGGGCCTTCATATTCAGGAGTGGCTAGGGACACAGGCTCAGTTTGAAGTGGGGCTTCAGTCTCAGGTTGAATGGTTTGTAGCTTCAGAGGAGGTGAGACTTCCAGCTTGATGTGAATAGTCATGGTTTCAGGTTTAACTTGAGCCGTGGTTTGAGGCTTGGGTTGTGGCAGTGGCTGGGATGTAATTGCGGGTGGAGGTTGGGTTTGGGGTTGGGGTGGAGGAAGGGCTGTGGTTGGAGGTGGAGGTGGTGGAGAAATGG
>NC_056526.1:1723242-1748440 GCF_019175285.1 Sceloporus undulatus | reverse complement strand
TGCACCAAGACCAGTTTCCTATGTCTTTGTGCATTACCGGCCATCATTAAAACTGGACCTGAAACTTCATTTCCATACATAAAGGATTTGCAATTTGAATTGGCATCCTCACATACCAATGGCATATATATATGCCTGTCCCTGGCTCCCACTCCACCAAATGCATCTGAGGAAGAAGACCAAGTCTACAATAGTTTATGCCCAGTTTGCTCCTTGCATCTGAGAAAGTAAACCTTGGCCCATTACAAACGGACGTAATACTGTAGTACGTCCTGGGGACGTACTAGGGTTAGAAAGGGTACAGTACAGACCCAGTACAGTACAGACCCAGTCCGTACAAAATGGCGGTGCCCGTTCCACACGGGGGGCACCATTATGACATCACAAACGCGCCGCGACATTGTCACGCCGCGCGAGGGCGCCTAGAATGCGCCTAGAATGCCCTTTCCGCGGTGTGAGAAGGAGCTCTGAAACAGAGCTCCTTCTGAGGTTTGCATCCCTGGCGCAGCCTTTAGACGGCTGCACCAGGGACGCAAGGGAGAAAGGGGCTGAGTGGCCCCTTTCTCCTCCTCCCCGCCACCACTGGGTGTCCTTGGGGCACGAAGCCCCAAGACACCCCTTTCCAGGCCACAGGGAAGCGGCCTTTTGCCGCTTCCCCGCGACCTGGAAAGTGGCAGATCAGGGCCTCGGAGGCTGCCGTTGTGGCAGCTGAGGCCCCGATACAGCGGGGAAAGGGGCGGGTGCAGGCTGCCCCAAAGGGGCGGTCTGTAACACGCCTTAGTCTACCAAAGATGAAGTAGACCTGATCTACCAAAGCTTGTGCTCAGTTCCCTCCATGCATGTAAGGAAGTAAGCCAAGACTACCAAAGCTTATCTTATGCCCACTTCACTTGTGCATCTGAGAAAATAGTCCATGTCTATGAAAACTTATGCCCAGTTCACTCCAAGCAAAGATTATAGATATGTTTTTGAGATGCCTAATAAAGGTTATGATGATAGATGATAGATAGATTATGTTCAGTTTCATCCATACATCTGAGGAAGCAGACCACGTGTACCAAAGGTCATGCTACAACCTTTTTCAAAGAGTTACTCTCAAAGGTGCGACAGATCCCTTTGCTTGGAAAGGGCCACCTAAGGAAAACACTATGGCTGCCTTCACTGTCCTCCCTTTGATGGGCCATTTCTTCACCTCTCGATCTCGGTGCCCTCTGGGCTTTGAGTCTTGAGAGGAAGGATCCTTACCATGCTCTCTCATGACACCCCAGCCACCGATGTAGCAGTATTGCAGAGGAGCCACCTTGATGTTGCCGCTGGGCACGCACGCCGGCTGGATGTAGTCACTGCACATGATGGGCTGGTCCAGCTCCATGAGGGCAATGTCATTGACCTCCGTGGTTGGGTTGTAGTCCTCGTGTATCACCACTTGCTTGATGAAGCGCACATGGACCTCTGCCCCAAGGGACGAGAGCTTCGACGCGCCAATGACTGCACGCCAGTGTGGGAGATTCCTAAAGGAGAGAGCAGTTGTGGGCTAAGTCCTCTGGAGTGGTCTAGTTGGCCATGCCACATGCTCACTTGGGCTAACAGCTGAAGCAGAGAAATGCAAATTCAGGGTATCCATAACCGTAGCTCAGCCCTTTTCATGGGAGTATAGGCCATGGATGCTTGTTCCCTGGGATTAAACCCAATTTGCCTCCCACAAATGCCTCAGACTTCCCAAACCTTTCAGGAGGCAACTACAAAGCAACCATGCTAAACACAAGATACATAGGAGAGGACAATCATGCCTTCTAGGAAACACCCCATTGAAGAAACAACTCCTTACAAACACACTACTGCTGTATATGAATATGTAAAGACAGGCGAGTGTTTCTGTTTATAATGCTTATAGCATCTGCAGTGTGTTAACTTTGCACAGGCCGAGTCACGCTTCTCTGAAATGCTCAGGACTGGAAGTGGTTTGGATTTTGGATCTGCATATAGATAATGAGATATCCTGGAGACAGGATCCAAGTTGAAACATAAAAATGATTTATGTTTCATATACACCTTATAGTCATCTTATACACAATCTTTGTAATAATTTTGTGTATGAAACTAAGTTTACGTACGCAGAACCATTAGAAAGCAAAGTGGTTACTCTCTCGGCCACCCAAGTGGACAATTTTGGATTTTGGAATAATTTGGATGTTGGGATTCCAGATAAGTGAGACTCAGCCTGTACGGGTGTTTTACACTAATGGGAAATGTGTGTTTTGATATATACACATATATGGCCCCATGGAATCTGTGTGATTTATGTAAGTGACAGCTTTCCATTCGACAATTGATTCCATGGGTCAACTCCATTCTGGACTACACAATACAGGTTGAGAGTTTCTTACAAGCAAAGGGCTGTGCGCTATTCTTTGCTTTGAAATCAATGTTTGGAATTAATTCTAGAGATAGTTTAATACTTCAGTCTTTCAATCATAAGTAAATGAAATAAAAATAGATCAATTGATCAAATGATCAGTTGATAGGTGGATAGCTTTTGCATTTGTTTCGCTTCATACATTTTGACTGTGGAGAGCCAGCAGAGTGACCTGAAGGAACACAACATTTGGACTAGTATTTAAATACACACACACACCTGTAAACCACTTTTGTATCCAATTTAGGAATAATTATTTATTTCTAAATAAAGGAACAGCAGAGAGCCATTGCGGTGCAGTGGTTTGAGTCGGACTATGGCTCTGGAGTTCAGGGTCCCATTCCCAGCTTGGCCATGCAAATCCACAGGGCGACTTTGGGCAATAGGTCACACTCTCTCATCCTCAGAGGATGGCAATGGCAACCCCCCTCTGATGAAACGTGCCAAGAAAAGCCCATGATCGGTTTGCCTTAGGGTCACCGTGAGTTGGAAATGACTTGAAGGCCCACAACAACAACAACAACCACAACATAGCATAGGAGCCATACCCACAGACCTCACAGTCCTCTCCTTTTAAGGGTTCTCCTTCTCATGCCCCAATTTGCAGAGTGGGGGCTTTCCCCCTCCCTTTTCCCCAACGGTTTGGGCTAGATGAACTTTGGGATTCCCTCCAGTTCTAAGTTCCTCTGGTTCTTTTATAGCAATAGCAATAGCATTTACATTTCTATACCACTTCATAATGAACTCTCTAACCATTTACAATCTGTAATCCAGTTGCCCCCAGACTCATTTTACCGACCTACAAAAGGATGCAAGGCTGAGTCAACCTGGAGCCTTCCTCTAGGATCAAACTCACTACCTTGTGGCTGCAGGACTGGCATTTAACCATTGTGCCACCAAGGCCTCTTTCCATTCAACCCCAGCCGTGTTGGCCTTTCTTGCTCACCTTTTGTTGCCGAAGCAGTGGGCAGCCGTGAGGACCCACCGGGCTGAGATGAGAGACCCTCCGCAGGTGTGCTTGTGCCCAGTAATGGTTGGCAGTTGCAAGCTGACGATCCAGGGCCAGGACCCAGGCACGGCGCTCGTCCCGCCCCGCAGGGGTGCGTTCTTGTCGTGGTGAGGAGCCAGCGGACGCCTCCCACAAACACTGGAAGAGAAATGTAGGGTCAGGGTGGAAGGTCATTTTGCAAATGCCACTAAGGAGGCTATACAGATGGGCAGCATGCAGATGTCCCTTTGGGGCCGCAGCAACCTCACGCCATGGCCCCCGGAGGACACAAAAAGAAGCCGTGAAAAGCAGGTTCTTTTCAGCATCCTGGAAGGGGCATCATAGGTGTGGCAGTGCGCTATGATGATGCCCCTTCCATCCTGTGGCGTTTGGGTGCTGCACCACAGTGGCGTCATCGTGGCATGCACCGTGTAAACAGGCACACGCCAAAATGGTGCCATGGGAGCAGGGTTTCAACATCAAACTTTGGTTTGGGGTTCTCTCTGACAAGGCAGATTTAGAAAAGTGGAGTGCAACCCCCAGAATCCACCAGCCAGCAAGGACACTGGCATGGCCAACATGGTGGCCCCTAAGAAAAAGAAGGATCCTATTTTTGGAGAAAAGGGCATATGAATCCCATAAATAAATAAAGAAAGAAAGAAAGAAGTCACAATCTCTGAATAGAAAAGCATCAAAGGAGGGTTAGGCTTATGGAAACCAGGGTTGGAAAAGTTCCTTTTTTAAGACTATGACCCCCTGGGTCTCCCAGTTAGCACAGCCTCTGGGACCAAGAAATAGGGACTGGAGTCCAGTTCCTGAAACAGAAAACCATGGACCCCCAGAATTGAATACTGTAGTGAGGATCAGGCGGTCCTATTGATCTTCTTGGACTGCGACTCTCATTAGCCCCAGGCCAGCATAGCCATTGGTGAAAAATGCTAGGAGCTACAGTTGAGCCACACCTTGAAAGTGCCACTGTTCCCAACTCTGGTGTATAAGATGGTCGAACCCAGGGACCAGCGCTTGGAAAATAACCCTTTTGGACTACAGCTCCCCCAATCCCTCAGTCAACATGGCTGGTCCATATAACTTCATGCTGCACATCCTCTGAGGGTCCTCTTTGAAGCCCTTGTTTACCTTGGCAGCCACTGTCCCTTCTGGCCAGGGGATTCTGGGAGTTGCAGTCCAAAAAAAAGTAAGATTTCCCAGGGCCTCACCACCTTGGACACCTTCTATTTCTGTCTCCCAGGGCCATAACCCCAGCTCTTATCTTCTTTGTTCCTCTTCTATCTCCACCTGTCTGCAAAGATTATGGCTGGACTTTCCATTACCAGAAGGTCCTGGGATGACTTTTGGGAGGTTCCTGCCCCATGCTAAGGTCTTGGCCCCTTATAGGACATGACTGGTAGTTCCTATGCCAGATGGTAGTGACAAATCGTCTCTGCATTTTGTTGTTGTTGTTAGCTGCCCTCCACCCGGTTCCGACTCATGGCAACCCTGTGGATGAGACATCTCCAAGAATCCCTATCCTCCATTCCCTTGCCCAGATCATGCAAACCCTTGCCCACAATCCCCCTGATTGAGTCTCTCCATCTGGTTTGTGGTCTTCCTCTGTTTCTCCTACCCTCTACCTTTCCTGGCACATTTTGTCTAGTGATCTGTGCCTTCTCATGATATGGCCAAAGTACAATAGTCTCAACTTGACTATCTTTGCTTCCAAGGATTGCCCTGGACTGATGCGTTCAAAAACCATTTGTTTGTCTTCTTGGCTGTCCATGGGATCATGCTAAGTTCTCTTCTCCAGCCCCACATTTCAAAGGAGTTACTTTTCTTTCTGTCTCACATCCATACATGGGGATGATGGGGAATAGAGTGGCTTGGACCATTCTGAATTTAGTGCTCAGTTGTATGTCTTTGCTCTTTGGTATCTTTCCCAGTTCTTCCACAGCTGCCCTTCCCATTCCTAGCCTCCTTCTTCTTTCTTGACCACAGTCTCCATCCTGATCTGTGCTTGATCCTAGATATGGGAATTCTTTAACTATTTCAATTTCTAGGTGTCTAGACTGAATTTGTATATTTCTTCTGTGGTCACTATGGTTGGCATGAGATCTGCCTTTGCACTTTCCTCTTTGACCTTCCTTGTGAACGGTTCCAATTCCTCAATGTCTTCTGCTAGTATTATGGTGTCATTAGTTAACATTAAAGGAACTGACCAAGGTTCTAGGAGAGGTTCAGAATATGGAGACCCTTTTCTAGGTTTTAGAGGGAAACCTGGATCAGACCAGCATCCCAATGACATGGGACCCACTGGCCTTGTCTGACAATCTACCCCTGCCTTACTCTTCCCTCCTAATATCACTGTGCTTTGCAGTCCTCACGCCAAATGCTGAACCTCCCATTCCCTTTCCCCCTTGTGAAGGCCTGTAACTCCATTGAGCCCAACCAGACTGGGGAGCCCATCGTCCTGGGCTGGACCTTTCCCACCACTTACTCGCAAGTATCAACTATGGCGTGGCTGGGCCAGGCCGTGGCCAAGATCTGGAGCGCAAAGAGGAGCCATCTCATCCTCCTCGTGGCTCCAGATACCTCTCCCATGGCTGCATTCTCCCGGAGCTCATGACGTCACAAGCGCCCGTCTCCAGGCCACTTCCAATGTGGGCGGAGCAGTATGACATCACATGGAACCCGCAGAACCCGTGGAACCCATGAGCCTCCCCAGGGGTTCTCTTCTGCTCTGGAATGCCTTGGTGGCAATGGATAGAAGAATCAGGGCTGGCAGCTGCCACATGGACATCCCTCCAAAGCAAGGACCATCCATGTTGACCTTGCACACTGGTATACTGGCCTGGAGAGAATGTCCCTGCTTTCTTCTGCTGTGGTCAGAACTCACCTGGAATGAGCCCTTTTTAGTTGACGGAAGGTAATCCGTCAGGCAAAAATCACGCCCGTCAGGACTGGACACAAACGGGTGCGCACTGGGAGACAGAATGGGGCCTCTTGGAGGACTGAATTGTGTGTGGTAAACTCTGTTTTCTGCAGCTCGCGCATGCACAGGAGCATCCTCCTTCGGTCCCCAAAACGTTTAAAATTGTGTGTGCGATAAGGTCTTATGTTTGCAGCCAGCAGCTTGTAAAAGGGGAGAGGTTGGAGTGAGCTCCATGGCTTAAAACCTAATATATACATATACATACCTATTTGGACAAGAGGGCTCATTATTGATAATATCCTTATGGTTATAATAACATTACTAAGATTTGTTGGTGTTTTGTTTTTGCTAGGGTTTGTGTGTTTAGAAAATGATAGATACCGTCTATATTCAACTATAAGTCGACCTCATGTATAAAAATTAAGGGCAGGATTTGGGACCAAAATTATGGAGTTTGAAAAGACCCGTGGATAAGTTGAGGGTAAAATGTAAGGGCATGTAACAAAAGGATGTAAAGGATGGTGCCAAGGAAAATGATGCCAATGAACTTAAAAGGTTTTGGCAAGCATAACTGTTTGTGCTCATACTATGGATGAGAGAGTAGCAGGGATCCATGCTTCTTTTTGGAGCTCCCAGGAGGGACCAAGCTCTCGCCTTTTACCATTCTGTTCAGAGAAAGGGGAGGACTCCTATATAGATACTCATCCCTCCATATTTACGGCTTTGATGTTTGTGGATTTGATTATTCATGGATTTCATTAATATTTCCCCTCTAGGAATATCTAGGTCCTCTGGTGCAACTCTATGCTCAGCTTTAACTAAGCTCCTTTGTAGCTCCTCCAGTGCAAATCTATGGTCAGTGTCTGTTGGACATTGACCACAGACTTGCCCTGGAGGACCTAGAGATTCCTAGAGAGGTGTCCTCTCAGGTAAAAACATGGCATTTTTGTTACTTGTAGGTTTTCCATATTCATGGGGGTCTTGTGCCCCTAGCCCTAGCAAATATGGAGGGACAGGGGTGTGTGTGTGTGGGTGTGTGTGTGTGTGTGTGATTTAAAGTACCGTATTTACATTGGCCCATGGATAAGTCGACTCAGGTTTTTTTGGGTCAATTTTTAACCTAAATTTCTAGACTTATACATGAGTATATACAGTATATATATGTCTAGCTCAGAGTCATATAACAATTTGAAGGATGTTATGTCTGTTGGTGGTGGGGAGGCTGCATATTGCCAAGTGCTGGACTCCCGGACGGTTAAGCATTATGTAGTCCAGATGGTCAAAGTGTGGGAAGCTTGATGCTAAAGGGAACCATTATATAATACCACGAACTCAAGGGGAGGCATTTTCCTATTTACTCTAAAGGTGCCTGAATGCACTATGACTTTAGATCTGACAAAAAAAGTCACAGACCAGTCTATTTTGGTTTCTTTCATCTTCAGTAAAAGCTGTTCTTAGACTGGAGTCTAGAATCTGTTTTTTGGAGTCTGGAAGGGGAGCAGGAGACAAGCCTTTAAGGGTTTCACCTAGTGTGGCCTGAACCCCCTGCACCCCTTTAACATCACCCCTGGGATAGATCCCTCCCGGCGCTCCTCCTGGCACTGCCCTTTGGGAGAACTGAGACATTAATTATTTAAATCAATTATTTAATTAATAAACCAAACCACCTTAAGGTGGGTTTTCGTCGAAGTCTGGCTGCCATCTGTTTGGTCACTGCAATGGGCAGGATTCGGATCAAGGGCGGAAGTCACTGACGTTTTGATTTGGGGTCAGGTCCCGCTGGGTCAGTTCCCACGCTTGCGGAAGACACCTTGGGAGGCTGGTGTTGCCGTAACCCGAGATTGCGTAAGGTTTTTTGCTTGATGCCTGGACTTTTCTTCATTTTTGGCACAATTCAGAAGGAAGGCACTTGCAAACCAGGCAAGGGGCAAGAGGACGGATGAGGCGAAAGTGGTGGAGAGGGTCAAGGGGCTGGATTTGGATCATACCAGGAGAACGCTGCTCTTGTAGCTTTGGGGGCTTTCCGGATCATGGCTGGGATGGAGAGCGACATTGTGGGGTCAGAGCCAAAGCTGCTTGGTAGTCAAATGCTTGGCAGGTCGCCGCCGTTTCTCTTTGTGGGGCATCTTTCTTTTCGACACTCTGCGGTGAGGACGCCTGCTCCTGTCCAGGTCTGTGGTGGAATGGGCTTTTTTATGCCTGGTTGGATGTACCTGGGGAGGGTTGGTCTCTGGTGACCTCCAAGGTGAAGCAGGAGGGATACGGGAATGGAGAGGAGGTGAAGTTGTCCTTCTGGATCGTCCAAAGTCAAGCTCTGACCAAGCTGCCGGTGTTTTGGTCAGATAGATGACCGTCGCATCGGGAGGGGTGGTCCCCAGGAGGTAAAATGTGAAACTGTTCCCAAACTCGTCGTGATAATATACAAGGTGCGGCTTGCTTTCTGTGGAGTGCTGAGGCTGGGGTGAGGGACTTGGATTGAAAGGGGGGACAAGGGCAGATTTGGGTGGGTTCTTCACAACCCGGTGGATCCAGCGGTGGAAATGCTTGGTGGACGTGAAGACGCCCGGCCTGTGTCTGTGGAGGCAGTTGGTTTCCCAGCTGTTGATCCCGATGACCCAGAAGCGCTCTGACCGCGCCGGCCGGCACATGAGAGGACTGCCGCCGTCACCCTGGAAATGGAGGGAGACAGAAGCGTGAAGAACGGAGCATTCAATTCTCCCAGGTCTCTGAGGGAGGCAGTTACTCAGATTGTTACCTAAATTGTGCCAAAGTTTATCAATTTTGATAGGGGAATTAATTAGTTAACTCAAGGGAACAGCGAGAAGGCTTTGGTAACTTTAAAAAATGGGGACCTTAACCAGGTCCAAATACTAGAATTCCAGAATGCAAGGTCCAAAGTAGTTCTATTGATTACAGCAAAAGGGTTGCAATATTCACACAAAAAACACACTCATACAAGAGCTAATGCAATAAGGCAAGGAGCCTGTAAATCCCTGTACTGTAGCCATTCACAGCCACAAGGTTGTGAGTCCGATCCCAGGGACTCCAAGGTCCACTCAGCCTTAGCATCCTTCCGTAGGTCATTTGTTGGGGGATAGTAGCTTACACATTGGTTGAATGCTGCTACTCCAGCCACTCACTCACAGCCAAAAGGTTGTGAGTTCGATTCCAGCCAGGGGCTTCAGGGTTGACTCAGCCTTAAGTGCACCGACAAGGGGTAAAACAATGTACTTGCTATTGCTATTGCTATCAGTTCAAACTGGACTTGCCGTTAGGGAAATACTTTACCTGAATCCAGAAGACAGGGCTCCAAATCAGAGGGAATACTACTACGATTCTACTTTCTATGAATTTGAAAGGATACCTTTCTGCCTTTCGTGCCCTTAAAGCTTCCTAGCTAAATCCCACTGGGACACTTTTTCCAAGTCTAAATGAAAAGGCATCCCTTTCAGGATGGTGTTGGATGTCAAAGTTCAATCCGAGGGAAAGGGGCCTATTTGGGCTAGTAGTATTATTGCTAGACACCTTTGACTTCAACATTAGGAGGAACTTCCTGACAGTAAAGAGGTATTCAACTGTGGGATGCAGTCCCTGAGAGAGTGGTAGTGTCTCCTTCTTCGGAGGTCTTTAAACAGAGGCTTTATGGTCAACAGTTGGGGATGCTTTGATTTAGAGTTCCTGCATGGCAAAAGAAGGGGCTGGACTGGGTGGCCCTTCTTGGGGTCTCTTCCAACTCTAGGATTCTATGATTCTATGACCCCCAAGTCCCCCTTTTTGTGTTCCAGAAAGGCAGTAGCACACAGTGAATTAAAGCTCAGTGTAATTTAAGAGATGCATCTCTGAGCCAGACCATCGTCCAAAGGAACACTGGTGGAGAAGGCTCCAGCCTTCGGGATACACCACGTTTGTTAGTTTTAAAGTTTATTGATTAACCAACCAACCGACCATATCAAAACATGGTAAAATATGGTGCAATTGACTCCCACATTTCCACAATGGAATTGACTCCCCCAGGAGGAGGCAGACTCTCCTTCTTTGGAGGTCTTCAAATAGAAGTCGAGTGATCATCTTTATCAGAGATGCTTTCGCTGTGGGTTCCCTACACAGCAGAGGAGTTGGGCCAGATGCCCCCTTGCCATCTTTTTCAAAGTTATGATTCAACAACAATTGGTCCACCTACCTGGCACCGGTCAATCGTTTTTGTTTCACCAATGGCACAGATGTTGTCGTCCTTGACCTCCATGTTGTACCACTTGGGGCTGTTGCATTTTTCATTAGGGACCAGATTGACTTTGCCCTCTTGCAGAATGTCAGCGTATTTGACATGATCTGTGGACAGAAGGACAGTTTGGATTGCTTCCCTGAGAGCCCTCAAGATCTGAAATGATCAGAGTTGAAGCGAAAAGCCTGTCTGGAATTGGCAGCACCCGATCCAGGAGATCCAGTGAAGCATTCCTCTACCTCTCTGTGGCCAAAGCCATGGCTGGGGGCTCCCTTGTCTGCTGAATCTAATCTGGACTGAAGAAACAATGCCTTTTGAGACTACTTCAACTGCCATGGCTTAATGCTAGGGAATCCAGGGATTTGTAGTTTGGTCGGGCATCAGAGCTCTCTTGTGGAGAAGGCTAAATATCTCATCAAACTACAGATTGGAGCGTGTCCAAAGGAGGGCCACCAAAATGGTGAAGGGTCTGGAAACCATAAAGCCCTATGAGGAATGCCTTAGGGAGCTGGGGATGTTTAGCCTGGAGAAAAGAAGGTTAAGAGGTGATATGATAGCCCTGTTTAAGTATTTGAAGGGATGTCATATTGAGGAGGGAGCAAGTTTTTTTTCTGCTGCTCCAGAGAGTAGGAGACAATGGAGCAATGGATGCAAACTACAGGAAAGGAGATTCCACCTCAACATTAGGAGGAACTTCCTGACAGTAAG
This sequence comes from Sceloporus undulatus, assembly GCF_019175285.1. Classification (NCBI taxonomy): domain Eukaryota; kingdom Metazoa; phylum Chordata; class Lepidosauria; order Squamata; family Phrynosomatidae; genus Sceloporus; species Sceloporus undulatus. The sequence goes on along the minus strand of NC_056526.1, from coordinate 1,737,180 downwards.
GGCTGTTTGACACTGGAAGACAATGCCTTGGAAAGTGGTGGGATCTCCTTCTTTGGAGGCTTTTAAACAAGAGGCTGGATGGAGATCTGTTTGGAATGGTTTGATTGAGTTTTCCTGCATGGCAGAATGGGGTTGGACTGGATGGCCCTTGGGATCTCTTTCAACTCTACAATTCTATGATTCTATTCTGTGTTTCTAAATCCCAGAATTCCATACCATTGAGACATGGCAGTGGAAGCAGTGTCATACTGCATTATTTCTATTATGCAGATGCAGCACTTTGGATGCTCCTTTAAGTCTTTCCAAAACCAGGAGCGAATTCACTGCCCCACCAGCATGGAAGCAACCAACCAAAACAGCCTCCATCCAAAAGGATAGGGAGCTCAATGAACTGTTGTTGGGAAGGGAGAGATTCAAAGGTCCAGGGGAGTCTGGGAGGGACCTCGGGTTGGCTATGGACCACAATCCCTATTACGGTTGTAAGACCAAGGTGGACATGTGTGCCCTTGCAAAGCTAGTTTTGTGATCTCCTCAAACCTGTCCAATTCCCTGGAGTGCCTTGTTCTGTCCTCTTTCTTGAAAGGGTGGCATGTCTCTCCTGGAAATGTCTAGAAGTAGTACTTCAACCATTCAACAGATTGCAGCCCATCTCCCACCAGACTGTTCAACATTTTTAAAGTGCCACCCCCCCCAAAAAGAAACCCCTGGAAGAGGACTTTGATATGGAGGGTGGGAGCGTGGGGGGGGGGGGCTGGTGAGCCCCAGAAGCAGAAATGTGGTCCCTAGATCTGCACAATTGCCCAGGTCTGCTCTAGACCCAGAGCTCAGAAATATCTCCTTCTTTGCATTCAGAGGAGCCATACAGTTGAAAGAGACCCCAAAAAGGGTCATCCAGTCAAACCCCCTTCTGCCATGCAGGAATACACCATCCAAGCCCTCCTTGTGACAGCTAACCATCCAGCCTCAGTTTAAAAACCTTCAAAGAAGGAGACTCCACCATCCTCCAAGGCAGCAGCTCTTACCCTCAGGACTGTCTTCCTAATGTTTAATGTTTAGGGTCCTGGGTTCAGTTTTTGCTAGCCTCTCAGTTTCTTCAGGGATGCTAAGGGAGTGCATTAACATTCCAGAAGGCATGGGATTTAGGCACTTAGCCTCCCGTGTGATAAACTCCTCAGAAGAAGGCCTTCCGAGGGAAAGGGGAAAATGTTCTCATGTGGCCTACACCTTAGCCCAGGTTTCACCCCTTCTTAATTTTGCCCATGGTGCCCCCAGGAGAAGACTTTCCCCTTGCCATCAGCAAGGTGTTTGGGCTACCATCATTCCCAGTGGGACTAGAAGAGTTTGTCAGGGGACATCCTTCTGGCTCTCACTTGCTCTCTCCTTCATCACGCCCCAGCCGCAGACGTAGCAATGGGTGAGCATTGATGTTTTCATATGTTCATCCGGCAGACAGGCGGGTTGGATGAAGTCGTTGCAAAGCACAGGCTGGTCCAGCTCCACCAAGGTGATATCATTGTGGCCCGACTTGTGGAAACCCTTGTGGTCCACCAGTCTCTTGATGGAGCGCGCCTGAGCATCGCTGCTGGGCTTGGACTGTTTCGTTGCCCCAATGAGGACCCTCCAATATTCAACTTTGATGTACCTGTGGGAAAGAGGAGAATGGGGTGGAGGAGGGAGATAGGGTGTTATTAGATAAATTCTGGGGTCCTATAACCTCCAGGGAGTGGGCAGAAGGCCTCCATGCTCTTGACATAACAGAGGTTCTCAATCTTTGATCTCCCCAGACCTTTTAAATGTCCACTCTCAGAACCATTGACCATTGGCCATGCAAGCTAGGGCTTCTTGGAGATTAGGTCCAAATCATCCAGAGCAGTGGTTTTCCCAACCTTTGGTCCTCCAGGTGATTTGGACTTCAGTTCCCATCATTCCTAACTGTTGGCCGTGGAGTTTCTGGGAGCTGAAGTCCCAGACAGTTGGAGGACCAAAGGTTGGGAACCACAGATCTGGAGGACCCAAAAGATCAGGAATTGCTAACCTGAGCACCAACCCCTAATATGAGTCCTGAACATTTAAAAAAGAAGAGGAGGAAATGAGGACACAAGGATAAGCCTGGAGGTTGGCGGGAATGAAGGAGAAGAGCCATAGACCAGTGGAAGTCTTGCATGGAGGAGGCTCCATGTTCAATCCCCAGCTTCTCCAGATAGGAGACAGGGAAGAATCCTCCCTAAAAGCCTGGAGGGCTCAGTCTTGGAGTAACCCTCAGCCAGTCAGAGTGAACAATACTGGTCTGGCTCTATTTCCAATGTTGAATAAAAGGACACTTCCTCCTTTGAGTAATCAGAAGAGACCAGTGGCTATAGAAGACCATGTCCATTTCCAGGCACAATTGAAAGTGCAGGTTGTAACCTATAAAGCCCTATGCAGCTCAGGTCCAGGCTCTTTGAAGGACCATCTCTCTATGTATATATAATCCTGTCCAAGCTCTAAAAGAGCTAGACATTTGAATTAGATCTGGAAACAGCCACCATTACAAGTGGAGTTCTTTGAAAACAGAAATGTTCTCCTTCATGTGGTCCCTGGCTAGCATCCTTTTAGGGAGCGTGTGTAAGTCTCTTTAGGGCTGCATCCGCACTGCAGGAATAATCCAGTTCAACATCGCTTTAACTGTCATGGCTCAGTGCTATGGAATTCTGGGAATAGTATGGAATTCTGGAGATACAACAAACTATCATTTCCAGAATTCCATAGCATAAAGCCATGGTAGCTAAAAGCAGTGTCAACTGGATTATTTCTGCAGTGTGGACAACAGGCTGGACAGGTGCAGAGTGCTACTCATTTGCCCTTGCCCTCTCTCAAAAACACATCATCACTGAGGAGGGCTTCTGTTCCTTTTTTCCCGAGAGGAGGAAGCGATTCAGACGTGAAGATCTGGCTGCCTGGGCTCCTGGGAGAAGGAAAAGGTGAGTGCAGTGTGTCATGGGGGGGGGGGTTTCAGGGGGTGCGGACCAGACTGGGTGACACCCAAGAAGGGGGAATGTGGGTTGCCATTTCACGGTGGTGGGTGGGACTTTCCCGACCCTGGGGGGCGTGCCTGGTCCCATCCCCGCCCGGGTGGCTGCCCAACTTTGAGCTCCAGGGCTGCTGCCTGCCTTCTATAGAGTGCTGCCTGTGAAACATGCCTGGAGCAGCAGGAGGAGGATGAAACCAGCAGGGGCGGGGTCTGCACGCTGCCCTCCTATTGGCCAGCCCTCTGCTTCCTTATTTGGGCATGTTCCAAATTTCCAAGCGGAGAGGGCTTTGCAGGCAAGTTGCTGTCGTTTCCCTCTTTCTCTTTCCCCTCTTCTTTCTTTCTTGTTATTCCGTTTTTTTTTCTTCCCTCCTCTCCTCCTCTCCTTTTCTTCCTTCTCTCCCCTCCTCATCTTCTTTTTCTCTTTCTTCCTCTCTCTAACCCCCCCTCCTTTCTTCTCAGGGGTCCAGGGCTTCTCAAGAAAAAGAAAAAGGCTTTGGATCTGCCCATAAATCCCTCCTAAGTTGAGACTACCTGGGAAAAGAGGGGATTGAGGGTTTGGGGGTTTGGAGGGGGCAAGGAAAAGGAGGAAGGGGGAATTGCTTAAGAAGGCTTGGGAGTGGAAATGTAGTTTGCAGTGGCACAAGGTTCTGCCTGTGATCTTGCAAATGCTATGCCTGTTGGGAGTGGGAAATGTAGTTTGCAGTGGACAAGGGTCTGCCTGTGATCTTGCAAATGCTTATGCCTGCTTGGGAGTGGGAAATGTAGTTTGCAGTGGCACAAGGGTCTGCCTGGGTCTTGCAAATGCTATGCCTGCTTGGTGAGTGGGAAATGTTATTTTCAGTGGCACAAGGGACTGCCTGTGGTCTTGCATATGCCTGCTTGGGGTGGGAAATGTAGTTTTCAGTGGCACAAGGGACTGCCTGTGGTCTTGCAAATGCTATGCCTGCTTGGGAGTGGGAAATGTTCTTGTAGATTTGGGGGGGGGGTGTTTGGCCAGAAGGAGAGTACATTTCAGCCTTCTGTCTAGGATATACAGTGGTACTCGGGATACGAATTACCCAGGTTCGATTTTCGGGATACGAATAATCCCATAGGGATTTATTGTTCGGGTTACGAAGGTTTTTTCGGGTTACGAAAAAACCCTGGCGCTGTTTTAATGGAGCCGCGGCAGAGCCGCGGTTTTTTTTCCATTAGCGCCTATGGCAATTCGGGTTACAAGGTTTTTCGGGTTACTGCAAATTAGCGCGGAACGAATATAATTTCGTAACCCGAGGTACCACTGTAATGCCAAAATGTCCTCCATTTTGAGCTGCCTAAGAAACATGCATTTTAGATTAACATTTTTTAAAATCATCAATTTTTTCATGTGTCCTCCATTTTTAAAAATGTGTCCTACATTTGAAATGTTTGCCCTACATTTGTCCTATCATTTGTCCCAGTTTGGAGGTCCTGCTTTGTGAACCCTTGGGGAATGCACCAGGCTGGCTCTCCGGCCCTGTGTAGGGCCCTTTCAGGTGGCCCAGCACCCTTGCAGAGGCACCCTGGGTGCTGTGGCTGCTCCCTGGAGGTGTGTGAGGCATTTCTGGCAATGCATGCACATTCCTGCACACATGAAAGTTGTGCACCAGAAATCCCACTCCCATAGGTCCAGCCCCCTTCCCCCATGATTGACCGCACTGGGTGACACCAACCCTAAGGTTGCATTTCATTTGGGAGTGCATCCTCATTTCTCCGCCAACTGAGCTGAGACCAGTGCTTCTCTATGGTCTGAATTGGTTCCCCACCCTGACTTTCCCCACAGAAAGCAGGGGGCCTTTTCCTGTGCTTAATGGCTAATGGTCGTGGGAAGACGGGAGGTAAAAGATGCAGAACGGGTTGGCATCACCAGTGTGGAAATTCATGGTGTTACCCGAACCCCATTGACCTCCTCTCATAACACACCTGCAGAACCCTTAGTTGTGTTTTGGTACCAGGTTACTCAGAAATCATAATTCACTGGATGTAATGTCCAATAGTTGTGAGAAACAACTTGCAAATTAAAAGTATACTTCGATGACATATTCATACTCACAAAGGTTAACACCCCCAAGTGCCCTGGTTTTCCACGGCTTGGACTAATTATTAGGAGGGATGCCATCCTTTGCTAATTTCACTTTCAGAGAAACAACAATTAGTTTTAGCAAGTTTCTCCCTGCTGTGAGAAAGCCTGCGAAAACTGCTCAGTCTTTGGAGACTATTGCAGTTCGGACTTACGTTGCACAAAATTTGCAAAAGGGTGTTTTCTTCTCCTCTTTTTTGCACAGAAGCAGCATTTCCTAATTAGAAAGGGGGATCACTAAAGAGAAGTCTGGAAGTATGGTACAAGTATGCGTGTGCGGTTTTATGTTTTATATGTTGGTAGAAGTAAGGGTATTGAAATGTAAGAGTTGTTTGCTTAATAAAATTTAATTTTAAAATAATTAAAGGAGGAAAACAGCATTTCTTGTACAGACATAGTATTTTTAGCAAATAAAATGCAACTTTGTGTGCAAAGATGTTGCTGTTTAATGGCAAAATCTACGAGTTATTTTGTACAGAATAGTCCTGAACTGCAGAAATTCTCGTCGGTCTAGTGTTCGCCTTGCCAAGGTCTTCTGAGATTTAAAAAACACATTTTGACCATTATATATAGTATATATATAATTAAGATTTATTTAAAGCACTGTAGGTTTACACAGCGCTTGTACATATGATCCTTATGAATAAAATGATATAAAGACCTGCCCGTGGAGAACACTTTACAAAGAAAATGGGATCAATACATATACACTCATCCTCATATTTTCAGTTTGGTGTTTGGGGATTGATTATTCAGAGATTGGATTACTATGTTCTCTCTAGGAATCTCTGGTCCTCCAGTAGAACTCTATGGTCAACTTTAACTAAAGTTGCACTGAAGGACCTAGAGATTATTCCTAGAGAGGATACTGTACTAGGCCTTTGTAGCTCTTCCACGCAACTCTATGGTCAATATCTCCGAACGTTGTCCACAGAGTTGCACTGGAGGACCTAGAGTTCCTAGAGAGGTGTCCCATGCTGTTTTTTGTTATTTGTGGTTTTTCCTATTCATGGGGGTTTCTGCCCCTAACCTAGTGAATATGGGGGACAAGTGTTTAAATTACAAGCATATATATATTGGAAACATTATTTCCGTCCTCAAGTATTACTTCTGTAGCAAACGACACCCATTTTGAATCAGGGTACAGAGACACACATCACTGTGCAATTTCCCTAGTATGATTAAGATGCTGACAACCTGGTTTCCCTCACTTTTGATGATGAAGCAGTGCGCTGCCGAAAGGACCCATTGCGAACTGATGAGCGACCCTGTGCAGAAATGCTTGTATCCCTTCTGGTCAGGAACTGGAAGCTGACCACCAGGGCCACATTCCGGGCAAAGCGTTGGTGTCGCTTGGACTACGCAGCGAGTTGCCATGGCTGATGGCCACGGGGCGTCTCCGACACCCTATATTCAAAAAGAAAGGCAAAGACAACACAGCTCAAGATTGCTTGTAGATCTGCACACATGCTCGGCATCTTATCTACTGGCTGGAGTTACTGTCACGGTTGAGTTACTCGGATCTCTTGGCTACCTTCCAGGGAGCCCAGCAACTCCTTGTTGTTATTGTTGTTGCATGCCTTCAAGTTGTTTCTGACTATGGTGACCCTATCAGAGGGTTTTCTTGGCAAGATTTGTGCAGTGTAGGTTCGCCCAGAGAGTGTGAACCATAGATAACCGAACCACAGAGTGGAAAGACCTCAAGGGCCTCAAATCCAACTCATTCTGCCATGCAGGAAGACACCATCAAAGCAGACAGATGGCCATTCAGCCTCTGTTTAAAGGCCTCCAAAGAAGGAAAGTCCACCACACTCTGAGGATGTCTTCCCCTGTCCAACAGCTCTTACTATCAGTATTTCTTCCTAATGCTTAGGTGGAATCTCTTTTTCCTGTATCTTGTATCCTTTGCTCCATGTCCTAGGGCTGTACATACTGGCCTTAAAGGCAGACATGGGTGCAGAGTTGAGGCATAGCATCCTCATGACGCACGCCCGACTCCATTACCATGGTGTGTGATGCTGCGTGCTGCACCCGAAAGCACAGCATCAATGTGCTCCTCCAGCGCTGCATCTAGACAATGCAGCGCCGAAGGAGCACCATAAAGTCATGGCACCGTGGCTTTCATGCTCTTTGCGGGCACAAAAAAGAGCCACTTTGTCTGGCTCCTTTTTGCGCTCTTGCAAAGATTGCGGTTGCTGTGGCCCCAATCTAGGTGCAAAAGGGGTGGCCGTTTTGCAGGTGGAATCTTTTTCTGTCACTTGCATCCATTGTTCCGGGTCCTATCTCTGGAGAAGCAGAAAACAAGCTTGCTTCATCCTCAGTATGACACCTCTTCAGATATTTAAACATGGTCATCTTGGTGGGGCCACAACACAACTGTAATTCCCAGAATTTCATAGCACTGAGTCATGGTAGTTAAAGCAGTGTCAAACTGGATTATTTCTCCAGTGTGGCTGCAGCTTGTATTTTAGAGCTTGCTTGTGTTTGGAGGTCTTTTAGGGAGGACCTCTGTCCCACCTCCCTCATAGGAACCTCAGGTGAGCGCATGGCCAGGTAGATGCTTCTGGAGCACCCTCAAGCAAGGAAGGGCAGATGGACCCTTTGCTGTTCTCCAGTATTGGTGCTCAGTGCCAATGTGCTGTCTCTTGAAAACTATGTTGCACCCCCTGTTACGATAGTCCATAGCCTTCCATTTTTAATATCATAATATTAAAAATTCACCCCTCCATGACGCTGAATGTAACTGCCATAAGTTCTAAGCAAAGGGTCACGTTGGTAATTTAGGAGTTGCAAAAGGGTTGATTGATTCACACACACCTCAGGAAGGCGAGGAAATCCTATCAAGGACTTTACACCAATTTGCAGGTGCAGTTTATTCCTGTCTCCCACTCCTGCGCCCCAGGCGATTACCTCATACAACTTGGACCTTTGGCTATGGATTCCTGGTTCTTTGCCCCAGGTGGGATTCCCCTATAAACTCCCCAAATTTCCTTTGCCTCAGCAGACTAGTTGGTTTGCAGACAGGCACTTTGTCACTCTGAACTTCACGACCCGGCTTGCCGAAACCCTCCAAGCATCAGCATAAAGCCAAAAGGGAGTGCCTTCTAAGGTTCGGAGGCTTTATCAGAATCGTGGCAATCAGACACACCTGAACACCTGCAGCATGTCCATATAAACAGCTGCAGGATGCTGCCTCGGTGCAGTGATTATCTGACTTCTTGGGTAAAGTACTCTGGCTCTGGCTCCCATTGCTCTATGGACTGAACATTGCTTATTGGACGCTCGTGGTTGACTTTTTGGAACCCTTGCCCTTTGGACTGCCTTATCGACCTGCCTATCTCATACTGTGGACCTCAGACTTTGGGACAAATCCTCTTGGTGATACCTCTTGTGATTCTGGACTTGGAATCAGAGACTGCTGCTTTGCACTGGCTCTGCCAGCCGATGATTTGTTTGTTTGTTTGGGAACTGAGCTGGTCTTATCAGCCATTTGGCCGCTTTCCTAGTTTCTTGTGTGCCTGTGTGAGAGCGTGTGCACTGCGTGTGTGTGTGTGTGTTGATCCATTTAATAAATACAACTAAAGGAAGAGTTCTGCCTCTGCGGTTCTTTTGCCTCTCCATCTCTGTAAACGCTGGGACCGTATCCTGGGCTGCTTGTAACTCAGCCATTAACTGAGTTAAATATAAAATCCCTAGACTTCAACCTACATCCTGACTCAAAACGTCCATCAAATCCCTTCTCCAGCCAATACGTTTTCCAGGCTACTTACGAACAGGAGTCAGGTTGGGTATGTGCCGCCCAGAACACAAAAGCAGCCAAAATGGAGAGGAGGAGTGCCTTCATCCCATGTGCCAGGTTCCATCTCCTGTTCCATGTGCTTCTGATGGCATCATAAACCGTCCCTTCAGCCTCCAGCCAATCAGCTCCTGGCCTGTGTGACATCACTAGGCACAACGGCCTGGGCTTCTCTGGCACCTCTTTACCTTGGAAAGGATCATAGAGTCCTAGGATCATAGAGTCCTGGAATCCTTGAAGCAGAAGAGATCCCAAGGGCCACTTGGTCCATCCCCATTTGGCCACGCTGGAAGACCCCTTCCAAGCCCTCCCTGAGACAGATGGCCATCCAGCCTCTGTTTAAAAACCTCCAAAAAGGAGACTCTACCACTCTCTGAGGAAGCATCTTCCACTGTTGAAGAGCTCTTACCATTAGGAAGCTCTTCCTAATGTTCAGGTGGAATCTCTTTTCCTGTAGCTTGAATCTGTTGCTCTGTGTCTAGTCTCTGGAGCAGCAGAAAACAAGCTTGCTCCATCTTCAATGTGGCATCTTTTCAAATATTGAAACATGGCTATCCTAGAATCACAGACTTGGAAGAGACCTCATCCAGTCCAACCCCTTTCTGCCATGCAAAAATCTGCCATCAAAGCGCTCCCTGGGACAGATGGCCATCCAGCCTCTGTTTGAAAACCTCCAAAGAAGGAGATTCGACCACCCCTTGAAGCAGCAGCGTCTTCCACTGTTGAACCTCTCTTACTGTCATGAAGTTCTTCCTAATGTTTAGGTGGAATATCTTCTCCTCTAACTTGAATCATGAAAGGTTTTTTAAACAGAAGCTAGGTGGGCATCTGTCTCAGGAGTGCTTGGATTGTGTATTCCTGCATGGCAGAAGGAGGCTGGACTGGATGGCCCTTGAGGTCTCTTCCAGCTCTAGAAGTCTATGACTCTTGAATTGTGGTGCCCAGAACTGGACACAGGATTCAAGGTAAGATCTGACCAAAGCAGAATGGAGCGGCACTATTATCTTGTTACCTAAATTGCTCCAAATTAATTTTTATAGGGGAATTAATTAAATACTCTCTCATTTTAAGGAGCCCTGGTGTTGCAGTGGTTCAATGCCGGTCCTGTAGCCACAAGGTTGTGAGTTTGATCTCAGAGATCTCTGAAGTTGACTCAGCCCTCCATCCTTTTGTAGGTCAATAAAATGAGTTCCCAGCTTGTTGGGGGCAATTGACATATAGATTGTAAACCACTTAGAGAGTGCTGAGTTCACTATGAAGCGTTATAGAAATGTACTTGCTATTGCTATTGCTTGCTCTCATTCAGCTAAAGCTCAAAGAGAGTGCCAGGGTAACATCTGGCTAAGGGATTTTTTACCTTTGTCTAACAGCTCCAAAGCCACCAAACTCCAGAGGCAGTTTCCAAATCAATGTAGGTTATCAACACACAAAAAGCACTCCCTCCCCCCCTCTCTCTCTCTCACACACACACACACAACGAAGCAAAGGTGGGGAAGAATGGATAGTTGGAGGCTTTCCTAATGGAGATACTTTGCTGATCCTGAAGCATGCCCCAATTCTGTACGATTCCAAACTAGACCAAATTGCTGTTGTCTGAGCACCTATATTTATACTGCATTAAAAAAAATTACAGTGGAGGGCAGTCATTTATTTCATTTACATGTTTTTCTAAAGTGAAGGGAATACAGTTTTTGATCTGACAACTGGTATAAATCTTTCTGATCAAAGAGAGTTCTGTCTGTGAAAGAAACCCGCTTTATCTTTTGAAATGCAAACCACTCCAAGCCCAGTTCTCTTTTCCTCTCTATCTGAATGGAGGATGTTGATCTCATATCCAGCCAGTGGCTCTAACTTTTCTGTGCTAAATTTGTGCTCTGCCTAATTTCCTGCTCTTGGAGAAATGCTTGCTGTTGGCTACTTGGCTTAGAGATGTCAATTTAATAACAAGGTCATGGGGAGTGAAGAGATGGCTCTTGGGCAACAATGCAAGGCTCAAAAGGACACACAAAAGCTCCAGGGCCCCAGCCTAGCTGCTGAAGTCATGCACCATGATTGCGAATGGAACAGCTGGAGAATGACATATTGATATTTGGTGATATAACCCAGTCCCTTTCAAGAAAGCCTTGATCTGTGAACCCATGTGGCTTTGCAAAGCTAGGACTGAACAACAGGATGATCCCAAGAAGCGCTCTGTGTACAGTCTGCACCTTCCTCACCTGCTGATTTCATGCCCTCCAGGATTTCATAAATCAAAACTGAGGATGCATGTGGCTGATGGATGCAATGCCAAAGTGTAGCTAAAAAGTTATGGCTGGCCGGCAACAAAATGGGTAGAAGTTATTGATGAGGAAAAAATACAGAAAGGAACTTTGGCATTTATTTACTAAGGTTAGGAGGAAAAAATTTAAAAGGGGGGAAGCTCATTATCAATGAATAGAATACTGCTGCATTCATGCTGCACGATTAACCAAAATCAATCAGTCAGTCAATCAATCAATCAAAATTCCTTTATTAGCTGCCAGTCAAACTTTCAGCATGCAAGGTCTCTGGCTGAGCTCTGTGTTCACCGCCACTGCCTTTCCCAATGCACTAAAATATGTATCAGGCCAAAGCCCATGTTCCCCATGACAGTGATCTGGTTACACCTTCAGCCAATTATAGCCTTTCAGCATAATCTACTTCACAGGGTTGTTGTTGGGAGAAAAACGGAGTTTTGGGCATGTGGGAAAGGGAGCAAATGGTGGACGAAAAACAGCAAAATGCAAGCATATGACTAACATCTTCATTTTTCCCTTCCTGTATGGTTTTGAAATACCTGAAGAAGAAACCAGTGGAGCTTTGAAAGTGTGCAACATATATATTGTGCATTTTGGTTGTTCCAATAAAGGTATCCCTGTTTTAGATGTTATTGATTTGCTCTATGGCCAACCTGGCTACCGCTGGATGTTTTGTTCTTATCGTTATTAACATATTTTTTACATCCTGCTTTTTCCCCACAATTGGGACACAAAGCGGGTTACAAATTTTTTAAAAATACAATTAAAAAGATACGAAAGTGGGCATTAAAATAGAATTAAACTAGTAGAGTATTGAAATAGACCACTCATTAAAAAATAAAATGCAACCAAAAAGAGAAAAGTGCATAAAAACAGTACATCTTAAAGCTACAAGTAACCAAAGAAAACAATTTTAACTAAAAGTATTTAGTTAAAAATACAAAAACATTAAAACTATAAAAAAAAACCTGTGCACAAACTCTTAAAACCTAAAACAGACCCTTGTTGTTGTTTAAAAGGGTTTTGTTTTAAGGTATAAGGCCACTTTTCAAGTGTCAAACTCCCCATTCTGTTTGCCCAACAAAGACATGGCTTTTCTGTTTTGGCAGAAAGCGGGTGAATACTCCAGTATTTCAATCCAGACTCCGAAGAACACTTACCACCTTTTACATCTCAAAAGATAACATTTTAATTTGGAAATGCTAAGGCACATTTGATAGACACACTGTGATTAAATATAAAGCCATGGGGCACAATTGCAGAAGACGATACATAATGCCAGTTTTCTCAGACTCCTAGATCCAACAGCACTTGTCCTGGGATAGATACTGGAAAACGGAGACTTAATAACTGGGAGCTCCTGCATTTTAGTCCATGGCGAATGAAGGCTGGGTTTTGGGCAGGTGCTGGGATACTGGTTGCTGGTTAAGGGAAGTCCACCAAGGCTACCCGCTGGCATTTGTGCCTTTCGTGTCCCGTCACGATCAAAACTTTGCATGCGCCTTCCTTCCTCACTGGGCTTGCTTTGGTGGCTGTTTTGGAGGCTGAACCTCAGGTTCGGGGCTGGCGAGTAACTCATCCCAGTTGTAATAAGCATAATAATCAGATGGGATGACAATTTGTCTTTGCAACAAGGGTGGGTTATTTGGAGCCACGCCATGCCAGCGTGAGAGGCCCTTGGTTGTCCATGGCCTCTGGAATGGATGGAATTGGCCAATGGGAGAATTATAGATGGTCCACTTGTAGGTGGGCTTGGCCACACCGGGCACGGCCCACGGTGTGGCGGAGGGCCTGGGTTGATAGGTGGGCCGATAGGTAGGCCGATAGGTAGGCCGATAGGTGGGCCAGTAGGTGGGCCGATAGGTGGGCCGATAAGTGGGCCGATAGGTGGGCCGATAGACTGGCCTGGCAGGGGTAGGCTGTGGCCTGGGGCGGTATACCGGCCAATACGTAGCCTGCTGGGTGGTAGCAGGCCTGGGAAAATAGGTGGGCTTCATGATAACGGGAGGACGGGACAGATAGATGGGACCCCCGAGGTTAAGTGCAATCGGCCGAGGGCCAGGCTTCGGGCTGGTCGTAGGTCTGAGCTTACCGCCGTACTTTGCGACCAAGCGATTCCAGTCCTCAGGACTCAAGGTGTTATGGTTTGTTGCCCAGAATCCCCAGCCTGGCTTATAGACGGGCCAAGTCGTGGGCCGAACGCTAAATGGCGTTGTGCGGATGGTGGGATAAGTCCGTGTGGTGGTTGGGGTGGTTGTGGTGGTTGTGGTGGTGGTGGTGGTGGTTGGCGTTGTAGTGTAGATCAGCGCCAAGTGTGGTGGAAACTTGGGAATGAAAAGGTTCTCCTGGGTGGTTTCTTTGATCCAGTCAAGGTACGGTTGGGTTCTGGTGAAGACGATGGGTTTCTTGGCCTTGGAGCAGGCTTTGGCTCCCCAGCTGACGATTGCCACCACCCAGTAGCGCTCAGACCTGTCTTCCCGGCACATGAGGGGCCCGCCACTGTCACCCTGCCACAAAGAGGAAAAGAAGGGAGAGGTGTTGTTGGTCATGGCTGGCGCACAAAAGCCATCATTGCTCAGCGAAACGGATCAAAGTGGCTCCAGCCCCCTCCCCCTGGGGTTGTGTAGCGTAAACCTTTGCAGGTGGAGTTATGTGTTGACAATACTGTACTGTGCATGTGGAGTTGTGTGTTGGATGTGGTATGCAATCCTGTTGACCATACTATGCATGTGGAGTTATGTGATGGTGTAGTATGCAA
>NC_056526.1:1715908-1720242 GCF_019175285.1 Sceloporus undulatus | reverse complement strand
TATGCAATGCCGTATTGACTATACTATGCATATGGAGTTGTGTGTTGATTGTACTATGCAATCCCATGTTGACTGTGCTATGCATGTAGGTTTGTGTGTTGTCTGAACTATGCATGTGGAGTTATGTGTTGGTCTAGTATGCAATCCAGTATTGACTGTAGAATGCATGTGGAGTTGTGTGTTGGCTGTACCAAGCACATGGTGTTTTGTTTTCACTGTACTATGCTTGTGAACTTGTGTGTTCACTGTGTAATGCACGTGGAATTGTGTGTTGATTGTAGTATGCAACCCCACGTTGACTGTAGTGTGCATGTGGAGTTATGTGTTGCCTGTACTATGCATGTGGAGTCATGTGTTGGCTGTAATATGCAATCCGGTGTTGACTGTACTATGATATGTAGTTGTGTATTGACAGTACTATGCACATGGAGTTACATGTTGATTGTAATATGCAATCCCATGTTGACTGTAGTTATGTGTTGGTGTGCTATGCATGTGGAGTTGTGTGTTGACTGTACCACGCAGCAGTCCCAGTTTGGCAGGAACAGTTGCAATGAATCCTCTGCCATCCCACTTATCTAGTTCCTTTCCAAATGTCCCAGCTTCTCTCTCCTCCTCATCTCAATTCCCCACTTTGTCCTTCCTTCCTATTGCTGCAGACCTGAGTTCTAAATGCAAAAGTAGTATGCAAAGGGATCTTGTAGCACTTTTGCCTACTGATTTTCCAGACTAACACAGCTATGTCATTAAATCCTAACACCATTTAAGTGCAAAAGTAGCTTTCATTCAACTAACTCTCAAGGAGGAGAGGAGAAAAGAGGGCACCCTTCCCAGGTGGCTCCTGCAAAAGCAGACTGCAGCAACCGCTCCTAGCTTGCCAGGTCTTCCTCATGAGTAAGCGTTTTGCCACTTTGAACTCAGTTTGCAGCAACTGAAGCAAGCCAAGGATAAAGGGGGGAAAGTGGGAGCAGGAGAGAGAAACCAGGACAATTTAAAAGCAGATAGAAAGTGGGATGGTAGAGGATGGTTTGTGCACAGTTCACACACAGCTTTCCAAGAAAATAAAAAAAGCTTACACACACACACACACACACACACACACGCTGTCTCTTCATGTGGGAAAACTGCACAAAATATAGAAAACCCTATATAAATAGAGGACTATATATCCAAATGTTGTCTCTGTATGTGTGCTGTTTCTCAATGTAATGTTTCTTGTACTTTCATAGTTTCCATTCTCATTTTAAAGCTGAGCAACATGTGAAACTGTGCATCATTCCATGCTATTTTGTGCTTTTATTCGCCATCTTTTTAGAAAGCAATCCAGCCTTTGAAGGGCGCGCCATTCCCTTTTCTGCTCTCCTTTCACCCATCTTTTGGAGAAAGAAAGTTTTCAAAGCCGAGCAGCATTTAAAGTTGTGTGTGACATTTAAACCTGGGCCACATTCCGTTTTGTGCTTTTATTCTCTCTTCTCTCCCTTGTCCCACCTTTCCTCCCTTTTTCCTTCCATCCCTCCCTCCTTCTTTCCCCCCTCACACACACACACACACACACACACACACACACCCTTCCCTCACTGCAGTCGCTCGCCTGCCTGCCTCCCTGCCTGTCATTCTTTCAGCCAATCAGGAGACGGAGGAATGAGAAAATGGATTTGAGAACGGATAAGAATACTGCACAGACCTCTTTTGGAACGTTCTCAGAACATTACACCTCGCTGGGAACACATTTAATCTGTCCCCTCCCTGGAACACATGTGGAACACATTTGGAACATGATGGGAACCCTATGGGAACACATACGTGTGGTATCCTTAAATGTGTTCCGTTCTCATCGGGTTCTCAGAACGTTCTCAGAACACTGTGCGGTATTCTTCATGGTCTAGAAGAGTTTGTTCCTGACATTTTGCCAGCATCTGTGGCTTTGGCATCTTCAGAGAATGCTGGCATGGAAGAGAGTGGGATACACACACACACACACACACACACACACACACACACACACTGTGTGACCCTGGGTTGGGAGGAGTGATTTCCATGTTAATCTGTGTGTTGTTCTGTTGTTGAATGGCAAGGATACAATGCAAGGAGGATTAGTGTCTGTTGAATTAGAGATCCATTGTTTGCTGGGGATCCCCCCTGACCCTGGGTGGTTTTCATGTGCATTTGCTGGGTCCTGGTTTTGCTGTTTTCCAGGACTGGGAGCCAAACCTTGCTAAGTTCTAAGTTTCTTCTTTCCTGTTGAAGTTGTCCAGGTCCTTGTGGATTTCAATGGCCCTGAAAGTTAGCAAAGTTTAGCTACCAGTCCTAAAATACACCAAAATCAAGACCCAGCATACCCAAATGAAAACCACCCAGGGTCAGGGGTAGCTTGCATCTATTGTTCCAGGTCCTGTTCTCTGGAGCAGCAGAAAACAAGCTTGCTCTATCCTCAATGTGACATCCCTTCAAATATTTAAACAGGGCTCTCATATCACCTCCTAACCATCTCTTCTCCAGTCAAATCAGTGGGTGGTGGCAGCTAAGATAGATGGCCTCTGGAGGTCCCAACTCAGACAGAAGCAGAGAGGGCACCCACTAGGCATTACTGCCATCCTAGGCCTAACCTTGGTCTCCTTACCGTACAAGGGGAAACCCCTCCTTCAGCTTTTCCGGCACATATGTTGTTTGGATGGAGACTCCTGAACCACCAGCCTTCGCCTTCGCAGACCTCTTTGGGAATGATATCAACCTTTGCCTCCTGCAAGACGTCGGACATGACGGTCGCTGCAAAGAGATAGCAAGGAGCAAGTTTGGCTCTGTTTCCAGTCAGGGCAGAAGTCGGGGTGCTGGTTAGGACCTATAAAGACCTACAAAGGCTATCTGGAAGACTGTGTGGCCACGCAAACACACACACGTTGCCATAGGAGCCTGCCTGGGTTGGGGGTGGCGTCCTCTCCATCCTCTGTGACAGACCAGGCTGACTATCTCACCCAACTACAAAGTCCAGGATTGTGTTGGCTAGAGTCATGGCAGTTAAAGTGGTATCAAACTGCTTTAATTCAGCAATGTGGACACACCTAAGGAACCTCTCCTGGCCCAGCCTTACCAAATCTGTTGGAAACATCTAAGTTAAGTATGCTTATCTAAGGTCTAATCTGCACTGCAGAAATAATGCAGTTTGACACTGCCTTAACAGACATGGCTCCATATTATGGAACCCTGGAGTTTGTATTTGTCATGTCACCAGAGTTATGCAGTTTCGTTTCCAAGTCACTCTGGGAATACCTGACTGGCACCAAAAGTATGAGGTATTAATGTACATTTCATCATAGGGGTTGGCCATATCGTAAAGTACAATAACCTCCAAAATTCAAAATATGGGGATACCAAGGTTGGGGCAACCAAAATGCACCAAATGCCTCTTGCAAGCTTTCGGACCTCCTCCAGCTTCTTCATCAAGTCAAGCCAAACGCCTTTGCCTGACAAAAGAGCCAGTGAAGCTTCAAAAGCTTGCAAGGTGCATTTGGTGCATTTTAGTTGACCCAGTACTGGTATCCCCGTATTGTGGCTTTCGGATGTTAGTGTTCACTGGGAATAGACAGGTTGTTATTAGAGGGGGGGGGGTTGTCTGTCTTGTTCACCTTTCTTTTTCACCTCTTTCTCTTACATGTGTGGCGCGTGGTCCCAAAACCGCTCACATAGCAGTGGTCTAGCGCCCAGACAGGCACGGTCTCGTCTGGCAAACAGGCGGGCTGGACATAGTCGGTGCAGGTGACCGGCTCGTCCAGTTCGACTACGGCCATGTCATTCCTGATTCCCCACTTGCGCAGAATTAAATCCTCGTAACCTTCATGCATCACCGCTCTTTTGACGCGGCGAACCTGAACATCAGGACCAAGCTTGGACAGCCGATTGGCGCCAATGATCAACTTGTAGGTGGGTAGATAGCTGAAACAGCAAGACAAGAAGGCAACCAGTCAGTAATCAATAATCAATAATAATATTATTAATAATAATAGTGGGACCTTGTTATCTGCTGGGGTTTGGTTCCAAGATCCCCCATGGATAACAAAATCTGTGGATGCTCAAGTCCCATTAAATATAATGGCAGAGCAAAATGTTGTCCCTTAGAGAAAATGGAAAATCAAGGTTTGCTATTAGGAATTTATACTTTTTTGTAATATTTCCAGGCTGTGGATGTTTGAATCCGTGGATAAAAAATCTGTGGATAAAGAGGGCTGACTGTAATGTGTTCATATTAGCTGGAGTTAGGGGCATAAGACAAGCCACACATAAAAACACTGATGATGATGATGATGATGATGATGATGATGATGATGATGATGATGATG
>NC_056526.1:1700380-1715898 GCF_019175285.1 Sceloporus undulatus | reverse complement strand
TTTATTTGTATAGCACCATAGGCTTTACATAACACTTTACAAAGGAGATATAACAACAATCCAAAACAGAAACAAAAGCCTGCACACAATCTAAATGCACAAACAAGATTGTAAAATTGATAAAATATTACTGTAACAAAGTTAAAACAATACTATAAAAGTGCAAACTAATGCAAATAATATGTCATGAAATATGGAGTCATAAAATCAAGACGAAAGTTAGAAGGCTTCCCTCACAAGAATAGTCTTTAATTTGGACTTAAAGTAGTCTAAAGAGGTGGCAGTCCCCAAATTCATGGGAAGGAGATGCCAAAAATTGGGGGCAGCGTGGCAGAAGTATTATTAATCTGAGAGAAAACCTCTCTAGCAATCTTTGGGTCCTCCAGCCCCACTCTATGGTCAGCATGCATCAGAAGTTGACCATTGAACCACGCTGGAAGTGTGTTCTCTAATAATCAGTAGCAACTCCAACACAACTCTGTGGTTGACTTCCAGCAAAATTTCTCTGGAGGACCTGGAGATTCCTTGAGAGACCACAGACATCCGCTTATCCTTGCGCCAGGCAGCAACCATCCCTTTTTGTGAGCTATTTAAGCCTTTTCTGCCAGAGAGCGCTGGTGCCGCAGCAAACTACAAATCTCAGGAGTCCATAGCATTGAGCCTTGTCAGTTAAACCACTGCCAAACTGCATTATTTCTGCAGAGTTGGCCAAAGAGGATCTTATAGCAAAGAGGTGCATCAGTTTTTGGTACCCAGCGAAGTCCTAGGGACGACTGGAATGAAAGTCAGTTCAAGATGAGGACAGCAGATTGAGTGATTATTCTCTTTGGCTTACTTTTCTACCACAACACATTGACCTGCCGTTAGCATCCAACGTGCACTGATCAGCACACCTCCGCAGATGTTTTCGTAGCCTCTGTACTTCACCATTTGGATGCTAACCTGCCAGGGCCATGTTCCTGGCAGGGCATCTGTGCCACCAACGACTCGTAGCAGTTCGTGACTCGTCGCCAGCGGCCGTCGCCCACAGATGCCACTGGAAACAAAACAAACAGACAAACAAACAAACATCAGCTGCCAACATTCATGATGCTGTGGGTTGTTACAGGCCAACCTGATTTGGTTGCCAAGCTTGAGCCCTAAGAAGTAGGAGCGTAGTGTCTAGATCGAGGGAAGAACAGTTGGCCCTCTGTTTTCGCAGGGGACCTGTTCCAGACTCCCTTGTGAAAATGGAGACTCACGTGTATTCAAGCCCCATAGGCTTGAATGGGGCATGTGCCCATGAAGGCGCATGGGGCATGTGCCCCATTAAAAATAAAAGCGGTTGCCCCTCTGTGAGTATTCAAGATTGAGGACCTCAAGTCCACCAGAAATAATAATAATCATACTAATATTAATAATAATAATAATAATAATAATTTATTTCTATCCCGAAAAGAGGGACACCTGTAATGGTACCACTCTATTCTGCTTTGTACTGGAGACAGAAGAAGGAGTGAAAATAGGAGGAAGGAATATCAGCAATCTAAGCTACGCAGACGACACCCTACTACTAGCCGGAAACATCACAGACTGGGAACAACTACTGAGGAAGATCAAGGAAGAGAGTGCAAAGGCAGGCTTATTGTTGAACGTAAAGAAAACCAAAGCAATGACCACTGAGGACCTTCAGAAGCTCAACCTAGACAATTATTATTATTATTATTATTATTATTATTATTATTATTATTATTATTAAACTTTATTTATATAGTGCTGTAAATTTACACAGCGCTGTACATACAATCTTTTAATTAGACGGTTCCCTGCCCTCAGGCTTACAATCTAAGAAGACATGACACAAAAGGGGAAGGGAGTGGAGGATGGAGCCAGATGCCTTCTGGGAAGGGCGCAGTTCCTTTGGGGAGGCCTGGTGGGATTGGCCCACCCCTCTCTCTCCCTCAGAGGCTAGAAGAAGAAATAGAAACAGTAAAAGAATTCCTATACCTTGGATCAAACATTGATAGGAATGGAGACTGCAGCCAGGAAATCAGAAGAAGATTAAGAACGGGGAGAGCGGCGATGAAAGAACTAGAGAAGATCCTAGAATGCAAAGAGAGACAACTGAGCACAAAAGTTAGAAACCTACAAGCCATTGTATTCCCTATTGCTACATATGAATCTGAGAGCGGGACAGTCAAGAAAGAAGATAGGAAGTTCATTTGAAATGTGGTGATGGAGAAGAGTGCTGCGGATCCCATGGACAGCCAAGCAGTCAGACAAATGGGTCCTTGA
Source organism: Sceloporus undulatus (assembly GCF_019175285.1). Lineage (NCBI taxonomy): Eukaryota > Metazoa > Chordata > Lepidosauria > Squamata > Phrynosomatidae > Sceloporus > Sceloporus undulatus. The sequence goes on along the minus strand of NC_056526.1, from coordinate 1,713,624 downwards.
ACAGATCAAACCAGAAATCTCCCTGGAAGTCAAAATGACTCGACTAAGGTTGTTGTACTTTGGCCGCATCATGAGGAGGCAAGGCTCATTGGAATAAACAGCAATGTTAGGAAAGGTGGAGGGAAGCAGAAAGAGAGGAAGGCTGCATACTAGATGGATGGACTCAATTAAGGCGGTCATGGGCACGGATTTGCAGGAGCTGAGCAGAGCAGTGGAGGACAGGGACTCTTGGAAATGTCTCATCCACAGGTTCACCATGGGTCCAGATCGACTCGAGGGTGGATAACAACAACAACAACAATTCTGCTTTGGTTGGACTTCAACTGGAATAATTCTGTGTCCAGTTCTGGGCACCACAGTTCAAAAAGGATGTTGAGAAGCTGTAGCATATTCAAAGGAGGGTGATTAAAATGGTGAATGCCCTATGAGGCAAGACTGGGGAGCTGGGGATGTTTACCCTGGAGATGAGATGGTTAAGAGATGATAGGATAGCCCTGTTTAAATATTTCAAGGGATGTCATATTGAGGAGAGAGCAAGCTGGTTTTCTGGAGAGACTAGAAGACACAGAGCCATGGACGCAAACTACAGAAAAAGAGATTCCACCTCAACATTAGGAAGAACTTCCTGGACAGTAAGAGCTGCTCAATGGTTGGATATACTGCCTTGGAGAGCGATGGAGTCTTCTTCTTTGGAGGTTAATAGAGGCTGGATGGCTATCTGTCCCAGGAAGGGCCTGGATGGTGTCTTCCTGCATTGCAGAATTGGGTTGACCCTTGAGAGTTTCTTCCAACTCTATGATCCTATGATTCTAGGTAGGCCTTTGTTGTTCCCCCCCATTTCCACCAACCACAGCGGCTGTTGCTTCGCAGGATGCCTCCAGCGTCATCCAACCCTCTTCCAAAAAAATGACCCCATTTTGCTTTTTTGGGTCCAGAGCCACTTACTCGCAGCTGGAATCCTTGGCTTGTGTTGGCCAGAAAGTGGCAAGGCATAGGATGGGGAGGAATGGCCATCTCATCCTTCTGGTGGCTGCTGGCTCTGCATCCTCCTCCACATTTCCCTAGAAGTCCTGACATCATAATCCTTGCACACAGAATAAATGCGCGCAGCCCTCTGACATCACACAGCCCGGCTTCCCAGGAGTTCTCTCATAGAATAGAATGACAGACTTGGCTCATAGAATCATAGAGTTGGAAGGACCCCAAGAAGGGCCCTGATCCAATCCAATCCCCTTCTTCTGCCATGCAGGAACTCTCCACCAAAGCATCCCCAACAGATGCCCATCCAGCCTCTGTTTAAAGACCTCCAAGGAAGGAGACTCCATTACATTCCGAGGAAGTGTGCTCCACTGTTAAATAGCCCTCACTGTCAGGAATGTTTAGCTAGAATCTCTCTTCCCATAGTTTGCATCCCTTGCTCCCTGTCCTGTTCTCTGGAGCATCAGAAAACAAGCTTGCTCCTTCCTCAGTAAGACCTTCCTTCAAATATTCAAACATGGCTACTGTGTGCCCTCTTCCCCAGGGTTAAACATACCTAGCTCCCTTTGCTGCTCCTCAAAGGGTGCAAATGGTTTCCAGACTTCTCAGCAATCTGTAGCAACAGCCAACAAGGCTAATAGCTGCCTTGGAAGAGGAGTTACAGACCCAAGCATTGCACTCCATGCCTGTTTACACACACCTGACATGTGTCAGTGCCTCCCCCCTCGAATCTTGCACAGATACAAAGTACAAAATAACCTCCTCCATCAATTAGATCACAGCAAACATAATAACAATAAATTAATTATGCAAAAAAGTCAAAAATACATGATAAAGAATACAAAAAATCCAAATTACATGGCATGACTTAATAATTCAGGATACATGACATAGCATAATAATCTAAATGACAAGCCCCAACTCTCCCCTGGCAGCAAAACAACAATCAGTTATCAATAATATATCTAAAATAGTTAAACTCTGGGCCGGTGCAGCCAGGGGTTCAAGCGGTGTTGGAACCAGCATAAAATCCTCTGCCGCTCTCCTTCGTGTGCCTTTCTGGGCTGGTGCAACCAGGTGGTCTGGGAAGAAGAAATAAAAAGCCTGAGCTGGCATTTGAAAGTGCTGCTCTCCCAATAGCTGCCTCCGGTCCACTGGGCTTCAGGTGCTCCGGGGCAGGAGAACTGGGCAGGAGAAGAGAGCCTCTGGTCTACAGTCCTTCCGAATGCCACTGGGCTTAATCCAAAGTCGCCCTCCTCACTGCCTCTGCTTTTTCCAGCCCAGAGGGAATTTGGGATGGAGAAGAGAAGGTTAAGAGGTGATATGATAGCCCTGTTATATATTTGAAGGGATGTTATATTGAGGAGGGAGCAAGCTTGTTTTCTGCTGCTCCAGAGAATAGGAAACAATGGAGCAATGGATGCAAGCTCCAGGAACAGAGATTCCAGCTCAACATTCGGAGGAACGTCCTGACAGTAAGGGCTGTTCGACACTGGAACACACTCCTTCCATGAAGAGTAATGGAGGCCCGTTCCGCATGGGCGTAAAGTATGTCCCCAGGACGTACTAGGGTTAGGGAAGGGCATGCAAAATGGCAGCACCCGTTGTACATGGGCGCCGCTATCTTGACGTAGCTGATGCTTAGTGTCCGCACGTCGCATGGCGCTAATGACGCCGCGAGTGCGCCATTGGCACCTTGTGGCGTCATTAACGCACTGCAACAAGAAGCACCATTTTGGTGCTTCTTTTTTGCGGCGCCGGGGAGCCTCATGGTTTGGCCACTGGGGCTCCTTGGCACCGCTAATGGCGGCCGCAGACCGCCGCTTTCAGGCAGTCTGTAATGTGCCGGAGTCTCCTTCATTGGAGGTCTTTAAACAGAGGCCATCTGTCAATGGGGATGCTTTAAGAGTTCCTGCATAGCAGAATGAAGGGTGGCACTTGTGGTCTTTTCCAACTCTATGATTCTAGGGGGCTGTCAGCTGGCATCCTATCCAGTTCCTTCGGCATCTCAGGCTGGAGCTGCCAGGTGTTGTACCAGTGTGTTTGATCCAGGAAGCATCTACTAGAAATACAAACTACTAGATTGTCTATGACTTCCCAAAGAACCTTTACTGCTGCTGACCCTAAATTATGGAATGGCCTGCCGGAAGAGATCCGTCTCATTACCACCTTGGAGGCTTTTAAGAAGGCAGTCGAGACGGAGCTCTTCCGGTGGGTCTATCCATCCGACCCTGTTTAGGACCCATCCTTTAGCCTTAATGAGGATTCTGTGTAATTCCGCTGTTATAAAACTTTTGTATCATGACAAACTGGTCTTAACTGATATTATTATTGTTGAGATGATGTATTTTAATGGATTTTATTGATCGTAATTGTATGTTTTTATCGGGTTGTAACCCTGCCTTGATCCGGAAGGGAGAGGCGGGGAAATATAAATAAATCATCATCATCATCATCATCATCATCATCATCATCATCATCATCATCATCATCATCGTAGGCTGGAGATAATGAGGAAGAGGGGATGCTTTGATTGTAAGTTCCTGCATGGCAGAATGGGGCTGGACTGGATGGCCCTTGGGGTTTCTTCCAACTCTAGGATTCTAGGACTCTATGACGCTAAGCATGAGGCGGAATGTCAGCCCCTATGTTGCTATGCATGACCTTCCTTTCTAAATTGGCTAGGACCCTAACACCCCATAACCTAATATATACATGAGAGATGGAGAAACATGCAGCCCTCCAGATAACTGTTGAGCTGTAACTCCCAGCAGACCTAGCTAGCATAGCCAATGGTGAGGAATGCTGGGACTTGCAGTCCAACCACATCTGGAGGCCCACATGGTTCCTGTCTCGGATATATACTAAAGCTGATACAGTAATGACAACTGGTCTGCGATCAAGACACAATTCAAATCTACTATAGTTGGCCCTCCACTTTTGTGGCTTTGATTATTTGATTATTTGGAGTTTTTATTAATATGTTCTCTCTAGGAATATATAGCTCCTCCAGCGCAACTCTGCCAGAAGTTGACCATAGAGTTGTGCTGGAGAACCTACAGATTCCTAGAGAAAACACTTTTCTAGGCATTTGAAGGTCCTCCATCATGATTCTATGGTCAGCCTCTGGCAGATGTTGACCACAGAGTTGTGCTGGAGGACCTGGAGATTCCTAGAGAGGTGTTGTTCTCTTAGGTTTTACAAAAATGCCCTTTTTATTTGCAATTTTGCCACCTTCCCGTGGGTCCATCACCCCGAACCCCAGCAAATCTGTAAGGACCACTGTACACTTTTGAGACAAAATAGAGATAAATATTAGACAATCGTCTCAGATTTGGCTGTTTCTCAGGTCTGTCTGATGTTTGGTCATATTGTGGCACTAGACACATTGCTACACTTTGGTCAAGTTTCTTTTATTCTTGTATACATTATTCCAAGCTGATAACACTGATTTGGCAAAATTACACAGGGTTTACCAGCACATAAAATGCATGCACTCTCATTGCTGTTTTCCCGATGGCAGCAAAAGTGTCTGAAATTGGAGGCCTGGGCTGGCAAAACTCAGATGTTAGTAATAAAAATAATGATAATCTGGTGATTCTGCCACTTGGCTTTGTTCTGGTTTGAAGGATGGAGGCCCAAAGTGCGCTGATGGTGGGAATGTATCTGGTACCCAGTACCTAGGCTTCAACAAATCTAGTTCGTTCTTCTGGAGGTACCATCTCATGGTCCTTAGCCCATGAGGAGAAGTGGGTTCCCATTGTGTGGGCCTTGGCCTTGGAGGATGCACATGATGCCATATTGTGGTCCTTGGCTTGGGAGGAGGTCTGGGCCAGTCAGAGGGATTTGGCCAATATGGGGGTCTGGTTCTCCTTGTGGGCCTTTGTGTGGGTCTTGGCCAAGGGGGCTTCTGGGGTGGTTGGGCCATCTGGGATTGTGCCAATATGGGTGGACGACCAGGCATGAAAGCGTTCTCCTTGGTCACGGCTCTTATCCACTCCAGGTAGTGCTGCGTAGAGACATAGACACCTGGCCTCCATTGCGGGCCACAGGTGGGAAGCCCTGCGCTGGCAACTCCAACAACCCAGTAGCGCTCCGAACTCTCTTCCCTGCACATGACGGGGGCACCAATATCATTCTGTGGCGTGAAAGGAAAGAAAGACAAAAGAAAATCATGGTGGACGCTGCCGTGAGATTGCAGGCATCACTCTGTGCTGCACCAGAGCTGAAAGATATAATGCAACCCTCCAGATGATGTTGGACTAGAACTCCCAGTGGGCCTAGACAGCTGAGGAGGTGGTAAGGGATGCTGGTAGCTGCAGTCTAACAACCTTTGGTGGGCTGCATAATTTGCACACCTGCGTTACAAGTTCTCACAGTGGCAGTATTATGGTGGGCCATTGGTTCCCGCTGGAATTTGGTTCCAGGATCCCCTGTGGCTGAATATTTCAGAGTTTGGAATTCCAGATAAGAGATACTCAACCTAAACTGCAAAAGTTTAAGTTAAAACCATGCTTAACACCTAAGGTGTGTGTGTTGACCCTGACCCACATACCTGACAGTTTTCCTCTCCCTCTCCCTCATATCCAACACACAGGATCTCGGAGGGGACATCCGACTTCCACCAAGCCTTGTTGGTGCAAGACTTTTGGGGAAGGAGGCTCATTTTTGTCTCTTGGAGAATGCCTGGACTTTCTTCCCCTGCAGAGAGAAAGAAAGAAAGAAAGAAAGAAAGAAAGAAAGAAAGAAAGTTCAGTCTGTTTTTATCCCATCTCTAGAGATTAACAGGAGCTACATTCAGTCAGTCAGAGTGATGAAGTGGGGCTGCACCTGCACTGCAGAAATAATGCCATTTGACACTGATTTAAATGCAGTGGCTCAACGCTATAGTGTTCTGGGATTAGTAGTTTCATGAGATATTTAGCCTTTCCTATCAGAGAACTCAGGTACCACAACAAACTACATATCCCAGGATTCCATAGAATGGAGCCATGGCAGTTAAAGTGGTGTCAAACTGGATTATTTCTGCAGTAGAGCTGGAGTCTGGGAGGTGAGGGTTCGAATCCTCACTCAGCCATAGAAGCCAGCTGGGTGACTCTGTGTAAGTCCGACTCTCTCAGCCTCATAAGAAGGCAATGGCAAACCCCCTCTGAACAAATCTTGCCAAGAAAGCCCCTTGCACGAGCTGAAGAGCCCCTAAAGAAGGCCAGGTGGTAATGAGGCCTTCAGAAATAAAAGTTTCTGGCTATCCTATAGCTATAGCACATGGGACATTGTCTCCTTTCATTCTTCCAGGGAGACTCACACACACAAACTTCACAAACAGGATGCTGGCCTTTGTGTTTTTACAAATGAGACATTAATGTTTTCAGACGTTTAGTGTGGGGCATCTTTCTTTGGGGCGGGGGTATCCCAGAGCTCTCACGTTCCTCTCCCTCGGCTCCCCAGCCGCTGACGTAGCAATGAGTTAGCACCGAAACCACTGCATCCTCGTCAGGCAGACAGGCCGGCTGGACGTAGTCGCTGCACTGGACCGGCTCCGTCAGCTCCACCAAAGTAATGTCGTATTGCAGCAGCCCGTCCTTCTTGTATAGCATGTGGTCCACCACTCTCTTGATCCAGTTCAGCTGCGCATCAGGCCGGGGCTTGGAGAGCTGGGTGACGCCAATCACCACTTTATAGAACCGCATGAATCTGGAACAAAAAAAAAAAATGCAGACGCAGTGCATGGAGGAAGCTGATGTGAAAACCACAGGGATTAACCCCAGAGGAAGGGATCTGCTCAGCAAAGCCCTGTAACCCACGCACCAATGGCTCAGAGCTTTAGGGTATTGCAAACAAACCCAGCAGGCTCTTCTGGCCATAAAAGCATGGGAAAAGGTCATAAAAGCATCCCTTTTGCCAAACAGATTTTTCCAGCTTGGCAAAAGGGATGCTTTTACAATCCCCTCCCATGCTTTTACAACCTGAAGAAAACAAAAGTGTCCTGCAGAGACAGAAACAGAAATTGCTTTTCTTTCACTGCCTGCTGGGTTTGTTTGCAACGCAATATGGCTCTTAGCCACTGAAGCAACCAGAATGGCAGAGAGGTGGCATTTTTCTTCCAACTGAACCCTTAAGTCACCTGCTCTTTGGACTCTTCCAGAAACCCTTCCCCTAAAATGGCCAGGAGGCGAAGGGTCTTCCCTCTTGCTTACCTTTTGATTTGCAAACAGTGGGCTGCGCTGAGGACCCAGCGAGAGCCAATCAGCGAACCGCCACAGAAATGGACCCACTTGCCCCTCCGCGTTGGGTACTGGAAGCTGACCAGCCAGGGCCAAGTCCCGGGCAGAACATGGGAGCCATACAGTGTCCTGAGCAAGCCGTGGCTGACCGCCAGTGGACGCCTCCCACAGATTTCTCTGGAAAGAGGCAGAGATTATCAGCAGGCAGAAGCGACACCCAAGTCATTGTGGCTCCAGATCCCAGATTTTACACTCATGCCTCCATATCTGAGGCTTTGATATTTACAGATTTGATTATTCACGGATTTGATTAATATGTTCTCTCTAGGAATATCTAGGTCCTCCAGTGTAACTCTATGGTCAACTTTAACTAAAGGTTGCACTGAATTATTGCATCTGCACTGCACTGGATTATTTCTGCAGTGCAGATGCAACCTTGGAGCATTCTCATCTAGAGGGTTGCCATACACTGAAGCCCACTTGACACATAACAACAACAATGGTAATTGTTGTGGTTCCTCCTGTTGTCATGCTGCCCAGATCCGAAAAGCAGGCAACTCCCGCTGCCTCCTTTGTGTTTTAATGCCAGAAATCTCCTTGGCCACTTACTCACAGTTGCTGACTTCAGCAAGAGAAGGCTGGAAGGCGGCTAGGAATAAAATTGAAAGAAGCGGCCATCTCATCCTCCTTGCGGCTCTGGATCGAGTTCCACCGCCACATTTTCCTAGAATTCATGACATCATAAACCAGGTGCATTTGAGTTCTGTGCAGCCAGCACCGCCTGACATCATATTTGCTGAAGGCCTGAGAAGGCCTGGCAAAGGGCATCCAATGGAGACCTATTTAATGTAGAAAGGAAAGAGATGTGTGTGAATGGAGCCACAATGGATATCTGGGGGAAGAGAGGTTGCTTGTGATGCAAGGAACACCTTGTCGGCATGCAACACAGGCTGCATCTGCACTGCAGAACTGCTATTGGCTCAATGCTATGGAATTCTGGGAATGGTAATTCCCAACAAACTACCGTTCTCAGAATTGCATAGCACTAAGTTGTGGCAGTTAAAGTGGTGTCAAACTGGATTTCTGCAGTGCAGATGCAACCACAGAAGGGATAAGTGGAAGGGCTGTTCGACAGTGGAACAAACTCTCTCAGAGATTGTGGTGGAGTCTCCTTCCTTGGAAGTCTTTAAATAGAGGCTGGATTGCCATCTGTCAATGGGGATGCTTTAATGGAGAGCTCCTGCATGGCAGCTAACAAGGCCAATGCGATTCTAGGCTGCATCAATAGAAGTATAGTGTCTAGAGCAAGGGAAGCCATAGTGCCCCTCTATTCTGCTTTGGGCAGGCCTCACCTGGAATAATACTGTGTCCAGTTCTGGGCAAAACCATTCAAAAAGGATGTTGAGAAGCTGGAATGTGTCCAAAGGAGGGTGTCTAAAACGGGTCTGGAAACCATGAAGCCCTACGAGGAATGCCTTAGGGACAGGGACGTAGCTAGGATTTTAGGAAGGGGGGGGTCCAGACTAAGTGCCACCATTATAATGGGGCTTGGGTGTGGCAGCGCAGCAGCACACACCATTCATTTTTCTAATGGAAGAGGGGTCCGGACCCCAAGGAACCCCCCCTCCCTTGGCTACGTCGTCCTTGTTAGGGAGCTGGGGATGTTTAGCCTGGAGAAGAGAAGGTTTTTAAGAGGGGACATGATAGCCCAGTTTAAATATTTGAAGGGGTGTCACATTCAGGATGGAGCAAACTTGTTTTCTGCTGCTCCAGAGAACAGGACCCTAGATTTAAGCTGGGTAGAAGTAAATCGATTTATGAACCCCTGCAATAAGCTCCTAAGCTGGTTCTAGGGACAGCTGGCTCTAGAGTACTGGTGTGCAGTCAGCCTTCCATATCCATGGATTCTTTATCCATGATTCCACCATCCATGGTTTGCAAATATTTTTTAAAAGAATTCCAAAAAGCAAACCTTGGTTTTGCCATTTTATATAGAACCACAGCATCATAGAGTAGGAAGAGAGCCCCAGGGCCATCCAGTTCAATCAATCACCTTCTGTGATGCAGGAAGACACAATCCTTGTGACAGATGGCCATCCAGCCTCTCTTTAAAAAGACCCTCCAAAGAAGGAGCCTCCACCACTTCCAAGATGGGAGCGTCTTCGACTGTCCAACAGTTCTTACCTTTGGGAAGTTCTTCCTAATGTTGAGCTGGAATCTCTTTCCCTGCAGTTTGAATCCATTGCTCCATTGTCTCCTATTCTCTGGAGCAGCAGAAAACAAGCTTGCTTGTTGCTCCATCTTCAATATGGCATCCCTTCAAATATCACCTCTTAATCATCTCTTCTGCAAGCCAAACCTACCCAGCTCCCTCAGACGCTCTTCATAGCGTTTGGTGCTTTCTAAACCTTCCGCCATTACAGATAAATTTCAGTTCCTGAGAAAGCAGATGAATCTTGTCAGATGAAGACAAGCATTGATGGAAAGGGGTGTTGGTCCCAATTTTGGGAAAAGAGCAGGATAAAAATAAATATAATAAATAATATAATAAATAAACAAGACTCCTCCTGAGTAAGGGGTCCCTCATCACCCAGTACCTCCCAGTTATGGGCATAACTGCAAGGAAAGTGAGGATATGGGACCTCTGCTTCATACATTTCAGTTCTAGCAAGGAAAAATGCTGGAAACAGTTGTAATGTCCTTCATTACGCTGTCCTTATTTACACTGGGGCTGTGCAGACATTTGCAATGCTTGTTTTGTAGATGGATGTTTTCTTTCCTTGAGAAGGGGCGATGTCTTCCACACAGGAACACGGATGCAGAGCTCTGTGGTCATTTGGTCAGTATGAATGTCGGAAGTGGTCACTTCCCATACCCCTCCCTTTCTGGGGATCCATACATTTTTTATTGCCCTTTGTTCCCTGACCGATTCCTCTCTCAGCTCTCACCAAGCATGGATGCAGAAACCGGGTTGTCTACTAAAGATGTTTTTCTTCTTACTTACACACAGGAGAGTCAGCTCTAGGGACTCTTCTACCAAGGATAGTTTTAGTTATTTTGTAGAACCTAGATGTACCAATAAAGTAAGGCCAGCCTGGGGGCGGAGCCAAGGCATCACGTCCAGTTGACACACCCCTGACTCCACCCTCTGACTCCACCTCCTAGGCACCATGATGCCTCACACCACTCCATGCGATGCACAGCATCATAGTGCACCTCCAGCGCTGCATCCAGATGACACAGCACTGAAGAGGCGCCATATAGCTGCACCGCCACGGCTATGGCACCCTTTTGAAGGCACAAAAAGGAGCCACTTTTTCAGAAGGTGATGGTAGCAAACCTCCCCGGAAGAAATCTTTCCAAGGGAACCCTATGTGCAAGGTTGTGGCTTGAGTGTTGGACTATGAGTCTGTACAGACTGGCTATATGGTGGTGTGCAGGCATGACATATGCATGCCGGCTGCCCCCACATCAGCATCATGCCATGCACCCAACTGTATGGTGGGGGGCATCACGGTGCTCCGTTGGCATGTTTAAATGTGTTGAGCTGAAAAGCTGCCACTGCCGCTGCTAGGGCACTCTTTCCAAAGCACAAAAAGGAGCCACTTTTTGAGGCTTCTTTTGGTGCTGTGGAAAGGCCAGATTAGGGCCGCAGCATGTGATTGCTGCGGACCCAATCCGGTGAGGAAAGGGGTGGCACAGAGCTGCCCCTTAGGGCAGTCTGTTGACCCCCCAAGACTCCGTTCTACAATTCAGATCTTTGTCCAGCCATGGGAACCCTCTGGGATAAGCTGCCTCAGAGCAACGTCTCTCAGCCTCAGAGCAAGGCAGTGGCAACGCCTCCGAAGGAATCTTACCAAGAAAACCCTGTTTTTTAGAGACAGCATGGTATACTGGTTTCAGCCTTGGATGAGGAATCAAGGGGACCTGGGTTTAAATACCTGTTGAACCATGGAAATCCCTAAGCCTAAGGAGAAGGCAATGGAAAACTCACTGCAAAGAAATCTTGTCAAGAAAACCCTATCTTTTAGAGGCAGCATGCTGCTTTGAATGTTGGATGGGGATTCTGGGAGATAAGGGTTCGAATTCCTGCTTAGTCTTGGAAACTCTCTTGGTAACCTAGGGCACGTCCCACTCTCTCGGCCTCAGAGGAAGGCAGTGATGGTACTAACCTCCTCTAAAAGAACCCTTGGAAAGGGTTGCCATTAAGCCACCATTGACTTGAAAGCACATGATGACAAAAACAACAGTGAAGTGAAGGCATGGATCAAGACACCAATTTTATTACTGATGTGCATGACAAGACGATCTCAAAGAAGAGCTATTTGGAGAACAACAGAAGTGTGAGGGTTTTCCCACTGCAGTTTTGGGGGTTGTTGCAGGAGAAGGGCTCCTAACTCTTCCAGGTGAGCTTGGGACCTTCTCTGGCCTCCCTCTATCAAGGTGGCAGAGTCTGAGCATGAATGCTGGACCCTCTAAAAAAGAACCAGTGGGTGACGCTTGGGAAGGACATATCACCTCTATCCAGGCAGTGTTGGCTGGTTTTCTACCCCATTCCTCCGGCATTTTCCATCTCTCACCAAAGGAACTCATATGTCAAAAGCCAAGGGATTTCTGTTTCTAATCTGGGAAGTCAACTCTTGGGTGGAACTCTGGATGCAGTGAGGCAAAGGCCTGTGCTCAGGGTTGTGGTAGTTGACACACAATGGGTCTTGATGGACATCTGGCGGAAGGACACCCAAGAAACGATGCCCTGATAGAGGAGGGACAAAGGCTCACTAGCAGGACAGGAACCCCATTGGGGGCTAATAGGGGTTAGTGGTCCCCTTTGGGCGCCCGTAGTAAGACCATGCCCACGATTGCCATGAAGGTTGTGTGGGCACTGGGGCTGGGGGTCTGGTCCTGGGGGGAGGCCTGGTCAGGCCCAGGTTCCAGTTCTGGTAGCCCTGCTGCCCACCATAGTATGGTGTTGTTCTGGGTCTGGTCAGACCCCACTTCCAGGTCGTTTTGGGAGGAGTGGGCCATTGCTGGTTCCAGCTATTAATATTGGGGGTGCCCCATGGGCGATGGGTCTGCAGCAAGGGCCGCTGAGTCGGCGGTGGCCATGCTGGGGGGTTTGTTATCACTGGGCGCATGGTGGGACGGGTATTGGCGGCAGCTTGGGCATGAAGCCAGTTCACAATCTCCTGCTCATCTTTGGCGAGGGTGGATTCTTCCCACGAAATCACAGGGGCTGGGCTCGGGGTCGGCTGGGTCCAAGGGTTGATCCAGTTCCCGGAGCTAGGGTTGGTGCTTGGGCGGTGTGACTGTTGGTGCCACGGTCGGCCAATGGGTCTTGGCATCGTGGGCTTTGGTTTCATGCCTCCATGGTGACTGGGGTGGATCAGGTTCTCCTTGGTTACTGCTTTGATCCAGTCGAGGAAGTGCTGGGTGGAGGTGTAGACGCCCGGCCGCTGTGCTTGTGCGCAGCCACTTCCCCAGCTGGTGACGCCAACCACCCAGAAACGCTCAGACCTTGACTCCCTGCACATGAGGGGGCCACCACTGTCACCCTGCAGCAAAAAGAAGAGAGGAAGGAAACACATGTGGGCAGGCATCCCAGATCTCAGGACCCAGTCCCCTTTTTCCAGCCCTTGGGCTGAAGGAAAGGAATCTCAAGATTAATATGCTTTCTTGCAAAATGTGTACATACATATTTCCTTGTGTAGACATATGTAATGTATACATAATGTATACGCTATATGTATAAATATACAGTTGCCCTTCCCAACTTGAGGGGGATCCGTTCCGGACCCCCCCTGAAAATGGCAACTTGCACGTATGCAAGTCCCATAGAGAATAATGACACGTGCCCCCATGTAGCCTACGTGGGGCCAGGCACAGGTGTGCATGCCCATTTTAAATATAGCAGCTTGTCCCTCCCACAAAAACCAGGACTGTGGACTCCAAGTCCGCACATATGGAGGGAGGGATGAATATATTATTATTAAATATTATTATTATTATTATTATTATTATTATTATTATTATTATTATTATTAT
>NC_056526.1:1626451-1700370 GCF_019175285.1 Sceloporus undulatus | reverse complement strand
ATACATATACATATTGCACTATACACATATGTATACAGGCACCCCCTGCTTGTTAAGAACTCATTTTTCAATGTTCTGCTGTTTCAATAGATTTACATTATAGCCATGTACCACACTGTCAACCCATGGTCCACTCTTTTGGCCACACACTGCTGCTTTCCCTCCAGCCTCTCGGTGGACTTGACATGCCAGACTTGGCATGTTGGGGATTTTTTTTCTTGGTTGACATGACACCATCTAGAATCCCAGAGTTGGAAAAGAAACCAAGGGCCATCCAATGCAACACCCTTCTGCCATGCAGGAAGACACCATCAAAACCCTCCCTGTGATAGATGCCCATCCAGCCTCTCTTTAAAAATATCCAAAGTGGGAGACCCCAATGAAGAAGCAACATATTCCACAGACAAGCAGTTCTTGCCATCAAGAGGTTCTTTCTAATGTTTAGGTGGCCAGAAAGCCACTACAATGTGTTTAGGAAGTAAGATGCCACTCCTGAATGCTTCCAAGGGAGATATGATTCATGCCCTGGTGGCGCAGTGGTTAAATGCCAGTACTGCAGCCACTCACTCACAAACTACATGGTTCTGAGTTCAATTCCCAGCCAGGGGCTCAGGGTTGACTCAGCATGGCATCCTTCCAAGGAGGTCGCTATATAAGTCCCCAGCTTGTTGTGGGCAATTAGCTTAGAGTTGTAAACTGCGTAGAGACTGCTCAGTGCAGTATGAAGCGGTATATAAATGAAGCTGCTATTGTTATTGCTATTGCTCACCTTGTAGTTCTGGCCAGAAAAAGTGCCCTCTGGGAAATGTGGTTGGGCTGAGGCCACACTAGAAACCCTAGGAGGCTACATGCAAATCCATGGCACTGTTTCCTGTAGGACAACTCCCCGGGAAAAGCAGGAGACCCCACACACAACTGGAGAGGATGTGACAACTGGGGAACTTTCCATGATGGACAACTCGATTGGGGAGAATGAGCCAGATGCTTGTGGGCATGGGGAGGGAAGGACCCATACACGACCAAGGACATCTCGGTCCATCCTGCTGAGGCCTTGTCTGCACGGGCCAAAAGGTCTGTTCCCCCATACCAAGTTCTGATGTCATCCTGTTTGGATGATGCATGTTCCAAACCCAGGTTCTTGTGCAGGCAATACAGAACATATCTGTCAAATTCTGCACCATAACCAGAATAAAAGGTCTGCCCAGCATGTCTGCCACCACCACTGGTTGTCCGTTCTGAGGTCAGAATGAGGCACCCAGCATGTGACTGTCACTGGGCGCATGTTACCTGTTGCAGAAAGAGATGCATTGGGCAAGTCCAGTCTGATGCTCATGCAAAGAGCCATGCAGGATGGACATGGAGGCCAAGGTAATGGGAAAAGATTGGGGCAGCTGTGGGACCAGGACACCCTTGGCTGCCCCTGGGGTATAATGACCAGTGCAGAAAAGGCCTGATGCCCAAAGACAGAATGGGAAAGTCATTGAATCAAAGAACCTTAGAGATGGAAGTGGCCACAAGAGGCATCCAGTCAAACCCCATTCTGCTATGCAGGAGGAGACAACTAAAACACTCCTGGATGATGCCCAACCAACCTGTAAAGACTACCAAACTAATAGAGACCATCCCTCACCCCAGAATTGTTCCACTGTCAAAAGGTCCCTTCTCCTTTCGAGAGGGAGGCCACAAGATTGGCAATAAAGGCTAGGCTTTGTCCATCTGTTTCCTCTAGGAAACCCTAACATTGACCTTCACACAAACCTGGCAGGTGTCAATGCCTCCGTGCTGATATCCGGCACAAATGTTGTTGTAATGGATGCGGCTGTTGTACCAGTAAGTGCTGTTGCACATATGTAATGGGATGATGTTGACTTTGGCCTCTTGCAATACATCAGACGTCTGACGCTCTGAAAGAAGAAGGACACTGCTTAGACTAGCCCAGGACTCAGCCTTGGTTGGACATAATTGAGCTGGACATCACTAGGTCGTTCCTGGGCACCACTTCACTCCCTGCATCTGAGGAAGTACGTCAGGTCTTGAAAGCTTATGCTACAGCCTCTTTTGCTTACTTGGTCTGAAAGGTGCTTTGCGTACTGATATTCCAGACTAACATGGGAGCTTATCGCATGCATGTTAATTCAGTTTACCTCTGTCCAGTTTACAATTTAATTCAGGTGGCATCCTGATGTTACCTGAATTTGCTACCCAGATACAGCCTGGATCCATCCCCACTTCCAGAGCCACTCCAGCAGCCATTTTCTTAACTCGGAAAACTCCCGGATCCAAAAAGAGCCACGAGGAGCAGCTCTGGAAAGGGGCATGGATTTGGGTGGCAAATTAGGTGGTTAAAACTGTCTGATAATATCAGGATGCCACCCAAATCAAATTTTAAACCGGATAGAGGTAAGCTGAATTAACATGCATGTGATAAGTTTCATGGCTAAGTCTGTGAATTCCTTTATCCTTATGTAAGAGCGACATGCTTACATGATACTTCCTTGACCTCTTCTCTCAAGCCATTTAAATTTTAAAGGTTAGCAACAAAAGCAGTGGTAACTGACTACCCAGGCTGCATCCACATTGGAGAAATAACCCAGTTTGGCACCACTTTAACTGCCCTGGCTGCAGGCTATGGAATTCTGGGAGTTGGAGTTTGTTGTGGGCCCAGAGAGGAGCAGAGCTAAAGGAAGGAAGGCTCCACAACAAACTCCAACACCCAGAATTCCATAGCCTTCAGCCAGGGCAGTTAAACAGTGCCAAACCAGGTTATTTCTCCAGTGTGGATGCAACCAAAAATACCTACAGTTTATAGGAAGTCTCGGTAGCATATAAATAACCCTTTAGGACAAGGACCTCATCAGTCTTGGAAGGGTCTCCATAGGACTCATTGGTGAGCCACTGCCAGAGAACTATTCCAATGGGAACAGGTGTAAGGCACCCACCTCCAAGGCTGAGGAACCCAAGGTCTCTGCACCCATAGAGTTACAAGTCAGTGCACCTCTATGTGGCGGCATCTTGAGTCAAAGGAAAAGACTGGGTCCATTCCAGGTCCATGGGAGCAATATTACACAAAGGCACCGGCTTGCCTGGGGCGTCTATAAGAAGTATTTGTGTACAGAGGGAATCTTTACAGGAGTAAAAGCCTACGAGGGATTATAATGTGGAAGAGAGCTGACACCAACTTCTCAGGTTTCCAGCAGTTGATGAGAGATCCAGAAGAGTGGTGTCAGCTCATTTCTCCTGACCGCAGTTGGATGCTTATCCAGCCAGATCCAGCACCACTTCTGGAGCATGCTATAGGAGGAAGCTGCAAGTTGGTGGACATTGTGCAAGAACACCTCATACCCTCCGACATTTCACAGTTGAAAACTAGGACACATGTAGCCATGCAACATCAGAGTGTGGTCAAGGTGGCAAAAGCTATTAAGGAGAAAGCTGGGAGAAGATGCTGCGGTTTGCTTTTGCTTGAGCCTCTTGGGAAGAGCAAGACTTCATCCACTCTGGCTGACTTAATGGAGTGCAAGCAACTTTTGCACTTTGAATTCACTTGGCAGCAATGGAAGTAAGCTGAGGAGAACAGGGAAACGGGAGAGAAGAACAGGACCAGATTAAGGTTTTTGTAGGCCCAGGGAATTCCAAAAGAAAATCAGCACATGCTTTATAAACTGCATAGATCATGAAAGGTTATGACCTTAGAGACATGGGAGTGGCAACTTATCTCATAGTCCTGATGAGGAATCTGTACTCGGGACAAGAGGCTACTGTCAGGACAGAAGACAGAGAAACAGAATGGTTCCCAATTGGCAAAGAGGTCAGTCAAGGCTGCAATTTATCATCTTACCTGTTTAACTTATAGGCTGAACAGATTGTAGGAAAAATAAGCCTGAACACATAAGAATAAGGAGTGAAAATAGGAGGAAAGAATCTAAGGATGCAGACAACACACTATTACTAGCAGAAAATATCACAGACCTAGAGCAACTACTAAGGAAGATCAAGGAGGAAAGTGCAAAGGCGGGCTTATTGCTGAACATAAAGAAAACAAAGATAATGACCATGGAGAATTGACACAAATTCAACCTAGACGATGAAGAAATAGAAGTAGTAAAAGCAATCTCATAACTAGGATCAAACCTTGATAGGAACAGGGACTGCAGCCAGGAAATCAGAGACTAAGAAGACTGTGAAAGAATTGGAAAAGATCCTAAAATGCAAAGATATACAACCGAGCACAAAAGTTAGACTCATACAAGCCATCGTCATCCCTATTCCTATGGATGGATGTGAGATCTGGACAGTCAAGAAAGAAGATAGGAAGAAAATCCATTCATTTGAGATGATGTGGGGCTGGAGAAGAATGCTGAGGATCCCATGGACAGAAGCCAAAAGGACAAACAAATGGGTCCTGGAACAGATGAAGCTGGAAAGCTTCCTGGAAGAAGCCAAGATGACCAAAGTCATATTTCGGCCACATCATGAGAAGGAAGGGCTCCTTGGAAATGGCAATGATGCTAGGAAAGGTGGAGGGAAGTAGAAAGAGGGTCACAGGCCAAATGGATGATGGACTCTATGAAGGAGGTCACTATGGGTTTTATAGGGTTTCAGTTATTAAACAGAGCAGGGGAAGACAGAGGGGTTCTTGGAGATGTCTCATCTATAGGGTCGCCAGGAGTCAAGATTGACTTGAGGGCAATTAAAAACAACAACAAAGGCCCTAGGTACTCTTGGATTCGACTCCCCATCTCACCATAATGTACCACTATATATATATATATATATATATATATATATATATAATTTTTGTGGATGAAAATATAACATATCTGTATTTTGAAATTTTGTTTTCCTTCGCAATTCCTGTAATTTTTTGGGGGGGAGGGAGTCGTAAGCCCTAAAATCTTTGTAGGTCCTGAGCACTATGCCTAAAGTGCCTAATGGATAAGGTGGCCATGAGGAGAGGAACTGGGACATTATAAAAACAAGTGAAAAAGTGGGATGGCAGAGGATTAATCCGGAGGGTCCCTGCTAAACTGTGATAGTGGGAGAGTATGATACTTCTTCTTGCAACATCATTTTACATTCAATAGCTCTACCCACAAAAAGAGAAAAACAGAAGAACCAGGTGTGTGACAGCAACGTTACTAACAATAACATTGGAATGAGTACGGTTATAGGCCAAGAAGTGTATGTATATGTGTAGATGTCCTGGGGAAGAGTGGAGCAGCTTTTGTTATATAGAGTGGCCACTAGAAGATGAGTGCAAACAATATATGCTTCTATAAGGTGCAGAGTAAGTTTATGAGATACTCAACTATACAATATAAAGAGGGGGGAAAAGTAAAAACTGTTTACAAGAAGTATGTTTTGGAAAAGGTGCAAATTCCCCCTGTTAAAGCTGGTTTATGGCATGTTCTAGCTTATAAAATACTAACTGAAAACATTCCTCAGATAAAGAGTGAAAGACTCAGGGCCATTATGTGTTTCAAAATAGAGAGTAGCACCTCCATGGCACTTGTTCTGCCCCACAGTGCAGCACTGATGCGCTTTTTAGGAGCGCCATAATGGTGCTCACGCACATTGACAACATCACTTCCAGCGAGTGCCGTTTAGGCGTGCAGGTGCCCACATGTCATCGTTGCGTGCCCCGTGCGGGTGGGGCATTGACAAGAGGGTGCACGGGCTCCACTAGAAGGGCTAGGCACATGGACACCCAGCCCTCCAGAGCCCTAAAATCGGCCCCAGAACTGTGCTTTTGGCCATCTGTATCAGGCCACAGTTCAAAATTAAAGACAAATATACTGTAGTTACAGCTTAAAGAGACAATGTTTAAAGAAAATGCATTTTATCAGATATGTGTACAAGAGACAACCACTCAATTTGCACAGTTACAAGTGACACTCAAGGTCCAGTAGAGCTGCTGGCCACATGGCAAAGGGAGGAAGCCCACTTGCCCACCTGGGCAGCAGCTCCGCCAGACCAGGAAAGGCAGTGGTTTTACCCCATCCCTTCACCCGTCTAGTGATGCCCCTGTAGCTTTGGTGGGCTTTTCCTGGTGCCCCTTTCTGGGTCTGGCAGAGCTGCTAGCCGGGGCAAATGGAGGAGACCCCTTTTCCTCTTTGGACAGAAGAAGTACCAGACCCAGAAGGCATTCCTTCGCACCAGCTTACCAAGTGACACCCCCCTCTGAAGTGTTACCGAATGTGGTCCACCTCCCTGCACCCCCATATTGACATCCCAATAGCATTGGTTGCATGTTGGCTGCCTTGGTTTCAGCTACCCAGCATTGAGATTTAACACAGGGTTTACATAGCACAATTAATCTGTAACTCTGCATGGGGAGATGTCCACTACAAAACCCCAGCGTAGGACGAGATTTACATTTCTCCGGAACCCCCCTTTTCAAAGAGAATTTGGGGCTCACTTGAGACGTCGGTCACTCCCCATCCGCTGATCCAGCAGTGGGTCAGTGACGAAACGTCCACAGTGGTGTCAGGCAAGCAGGCCAGCTGGACGTAGTCGGTGCAGTTGATGGGGTGGCTCAGCTCCATCAAGGCAATATCGTTGAGGTTCGTGTGCTTCTGGTACTGCTGGTGCTCCACCAGGTTCTTGATGGTGTGCTCCTGGACATCGGGGCCCGGCTGAGAGAGCTGAGTGGCCCCAATCACCAGCTTCCAATGCTCTAGAAACCTTCCAGAGAGAAAAGGGGACAAAGGCAGTGAAGCAGACTCAAGACAATTGACTTAGACTTATATTGGACTGAAATCACTTCAACGTCTTGACTTGGAAAAGTGACACACCGACAGAGGGAAATCTTGGGGAAATCAAAAAAAAGGGATCAGGAGCCTTTGATAAATTTCTTGCAAAGAAAAATGGGGATAGGATGTTGTGTTTGAGCTATTACAAACTAGAAGGTGGTAACCGTACAAATAACAAGAGAGGAAGCTTGTCTTCATTTGGTTTGTTTGTGCTATTTTTTAAGGAGGATTATAATGTGGGGAGGGGGAGAAGTCGGATAAGTATCAGTAAGGGGGGGGGGAGAGGATGCAAAGGCAGTAAGGACCAAGCAAGGAAGGAGTTCAGGAAGTGAATTTCTGTTTTATTGTTTCAGTGTTGTTTTAGATTTTAGTCAGATATGTTATTTGGTGTTGTGTTATTTTGAGTAATGTAATGCTGTGTAATGCAATGTTGATGTGAAAGGTGTAATTTGTTATGTACTAGCAAAAATGGCACACTGACTTGGCTTGACTTGAGCCTTGCATATTGTTAGTGACTGTCTTGCAAGTGCCATTCCCCTCAAGCAGCAAGCAAGAGCCGTTGTCCCCAGAGCAAAGGGCACATTTCTAAGAAGGAACCAGCAAATGCATTAGGCAACAGCTTGAGGCAGAAGAATCCTTCTAAAGCTCTTTAAAAGCTTTTTAATATATTTAAAAAGAGCAGCAATATAGGGAAGCCCAAGGACCCTTCACAGCATAGTTATACTACTGTGATTCCACTTTAACTGCTATGGCTGCTTCCTATAGAATCCTAGGGTTTGTCATTTGCTAATGCACTAGACCTCTCTGGCTAAGAATTGGAAAGTACCTCTCCCAAAACTGAATCCCAGGATCTCACAGGATGCTGTCAATCTACACTGTCGAAACAATGCAGTATGACACCACTTTAACTGCCATGGCTCCATCCTACAGAATCCTGGGATTTGTAGTTAGGTGAGACACCATCAAGCTTTGGCAGAGAAAGCTAAAGACCTTACAAAACTATAAATCCCAGGATTCCATAAAATGGCATTTAAAGTGGTGTCATACTGCATTGTTTCTACAGTGTAGATGCACCCTTTAAAAATGACACTTTCAGACTGATTGAAAAGTCCCAGATTTTGTTCCTGTTCTTTCCAACTTTATACAGGTTTGAAATAAACCGACCAAGGAAGCTGGAACCTAATAAATCTCTGATCATACTGGGAGCGGATAGAAAATATTCTGGGATAAACAAAACAGGTACTGTATAGATCTCTAACATAAAATCGGGAAGAACAGGAACAAAACAAACAAACAAGCTTCATTTATCTACTGCTTAAGCAGTGTCTAAGTGGTTTACAACTGTAAGCTAATTTGCCCCCAACAGTCTGGGTACTCATTTTAGTGAGCTCCTCAGAAGGATGCAAGCCTGAGTCGAGCTTGAGCCCTTTATGCTGGTCTTGAACTCGCAACCTTGTGGTTTTGAATGAGTGGCTGCAGGACAGGCATTTAGCCACTGCACCACCAGGGCTCCTAACAAAGTCTGGGACTTTCTGAACCGGATGCTGGATGCACACAGAATGGAATCATAAATATTAAAACTGTGTAGCGTGGAAGGGCACCAAGGAAGAAAGGAGGCTGGAAAAACTTTCAGGGAAGGATGCATATGGTTCCTGGAGCCTCATTTTCATCACCCTCTGGGCTGAAGTCATCCATGAAACCTGGGACTTGAACTCAGGACTTCTTGGCTCACTCTCTGGCCCATCACCAGGGACCTCATATCAGTTTGTACATCTCTGCTAGACAGCATCTGCCCTGCCTGGCTTCATGGCCTGCCACGCACCCTTGGAGATTCACTATCCCATGCCAACCACGGGCCACAATGCCCACCCCAGCCTGGGTCCTCACTTTTTATTTAAGAAGCAATGGGCAGCGGTGATGACCCAGCGCGAGCTGATGAGGGATCCTCCGCAGGAATGGACGTAGCCCCGGTGCGACGGGATCTGGATGCTGACGATCCAGGGCCATGTCCCCGGAAGGGTATCCGTGCCTCCGATAATCCGCACCGAGCCGCTGTGGCTGGACGCCAGGGGACGTCGCCCGCAAATGCCACTGGAGGAAAAAGAGGACAGCTGTGGAGGGTGACCTCACATCCAAGGAAGGTCAAGGAACAAGAGGCTGCAGAATCCTCAGCTAGATTGATTATGGGTACATCCACTGAGTGACCACATTGCACCAAATACTCCAAGCCACCCCAGATCACTCCCCTGTGGAATGCCTTCCAGCTTCTCAATGTCCTTCTTGACCTCTACTGCCCAGAACTGGACACAACATCCCAGGTCATTTCTGAAGGTGCGACTACATTCCTCAGTCTGGAGGTGCTCCTCTTGATGCAGCCCAGAATGGCATTGGGTTTTTTTTTTACCGCTGCATCACATTGTTGGCTCAGTGTGCTGCAGCCTTGTAGTCTGCTAAGACCCCCCTCCCCCAGATCAGTGCTTTCCAGACTTTGGTCCTCCAGAGGACCTAAAGATGGTAGTGCCCATGCTAGTAAACTCAAGGCTGGACTGTTGCAATGCACTCTGCATTGGGCTTCCTCTGAACCTAGTTCAGAAACTTGATTAGATCAAAACATGGCAGTCAGATCGGTTACTGGGACATCCAGGTGTGATCATATTGCACTATAAATCACTCCACTGACTGCCAGTTAGTTTCCAGGCAAGGTACAAATTCCCTTTAAAGTCCTATGTGGTTTGGGTCCAGGTTACTTACAGGATCGCCTTCTCCCATATAATCCACCCCATACACTCAGGACCACTGGGAAATGTTTGCTGCAACCAGCCAAAGTCCTAAAACTATCATGGCTGCAAAAGTCCAGCAAAGGGGCTCGATCTGTTGGAAAACAGGCTGAACTTGGAAAAATTTCTATTTGGGGACTACAGTTTCCAGAATTTCCCAGGCAGCATGGAGTTATAATCTCCAAAGGACTACAGTCCCCAAAGGGAACATTTTTAAGACCCAGGAGCCAGGACTGTGGGGAGAAGGCCTCAAGGACTGCCAATGTCCCATTCAGTATGAAAATACAAGACAATATAAGACAAGTCCATTTCTTTGATGCTGCCCCGCAACCATGCTTCCTTCCCATGGCTCCCTCCCACCGTACATCGAGGTCACTTACTTGCACCTGTCGTCTTGGGCATGTGTGGAACCAAAAACGGAAAGAATCAAAATGAGTGGCAGCGGCGGCCACTTCATCCTACATGTCTCGACCGTGTCAGGTTCCACTGTCTATCCCCGATTGCGCATGAAGTCACAAACTAGATGCTTTTCTGTCCAATCAGCACGTGGCCGGTGTGTATGATGTCACTTCAGAACTGGTGTTGGTTCTCTGTTGCAATCGGGTTCTTTCTCTATCTTTAGCTGATGTCTTACCAATGGGATTTCTCCAAGTCATGGGCCAGACTAAGGCTTAGGTTGCTTAGGATCCAGGGAGATGCAGCTTGTTCTTGCTGCACGACTCTGTAGTCCCAAAGAGAGCATTATGGTCAACATGTGTCCAAATTCTAAATCGTGGATCACTCTACATAGGAGGGAAAGGGGAGAGAAGGTTCCTTGGGTGCGTTTTACCATTCTAATAGTAAAGCTCCAACTCCTTAGAATCTTTTTGAAAGTATGGCTAGATCCATAGAATCCTACAGCTGGAATTGTCCCCAAGGGCCTTCCAGTCCAACTCTCTTCTGCTATGCAAGAAGACACAAACTTGTGACAGATAGCCATCCAGCCTCTGTTTAGAAACCTCCAAAGGAGGAGACTCCACCATACTCCAAACCAGCAATGTTTTCCACCATTGAACAGTTCTTACCTTCTGGATGTTCTTCCTAATATTTCGGTGGAATCTCTTTTCCTGTCACTTGCATCCATTGTTCCAGGTCCTGTTCTCTGGAGCAGCAGAAAACAAGCTTGCTCCCTCCTCAGTATGACATTCCTTCAGATATTTAAACAGAGCTATCATGTCACCTCTTAACCTTCTCTTCTCCAGGCTAAACATCCCCAGCTCCCTAAAGCCGCTTCTCATAGGGTTGATGGTTTCCAGACCCTTCACCATTTTAGTTGGCCTCCTTTGGACACTCTCCAGCTTGTCCACATCCTTTTTGAATTATGGAGCCCAGAACTGGACACAATATTCTAGGTGAAGTGTGTTGGTGCAACATGTCAAAGAGTTTAGATGCAAAACCATAAACATGCAGGTGAAATCAAAGCAAAAAGAACATGGAGGTCTTGATACTTTCAGGGACTTTTTCTTCTTGTCCTTTATCTGGATAAGCCCAGAATTAGTCAGGGGGAGAAAGAGGGATTTAGTTAGACTCAGGACAGTTTGGCATGGTACATAATGCTATAAAGCACCAATTTTGGCATGGTACATAACGCCATAAAGCAACCTCATGGTCCCGAACCCTAGAACGTATGGGCGGCATAACAATTGCGGCGCCCTGTGTACACAGGTGCCGCCATTGTTACGTAAGCACCGCACAGCATCCACACATTGCCCATGGTGCTTACGTTAACGAGTGCGCCTTATGCCACCTCTGTGGCTTAAAAAGAACCTGCTTTTCTCAAGATCTTTTTTTCCACAGGGAAGCTGCGTGGTTTGGCAGCTGCGGCTTTCCCCCAAAGGAAAAAAAGCCGCCGGCAGGCCGCCCTTTTTGGGCGATCTGTCTCAGGCCTTAGCTAGGTTCAGTTAAGATTATGAATAAATAGGGAAAGAGTCAGTTAGGGCAGCGGTTCTTAAATTGTGGTCCATGGACTTCTGGGAGGTCCTACAAGGGGTCCATTGGGCTTGAAGGAATGGTATGAGTTTTTGCAGTTAAAATAGAATGGAAGGAAGGAAGGAAGGAAGGAAACTTATCCAAGTTATTTTTGTGCCAAATTTTGGTTTTATCCATCAGTTGTACCAATTGTAATAACTTATTGCCTCGATTAAAAGCAAACAAAAATAAAAAATCAATTATAAAAATAACATATGAATATGCTGGTCGCGTTCATCTTGCTGAAGAGAAGACTGAGGGGTGGGTCGAATGGTTTTAAGTTATAGGAGAGCAGATTTCCATTGAACATCAGAAGCAACATCTTTGCGGTGAGAGTAGTTGGCAATGGAGCCCATTGCCTGGAGAGATGGAGGGGTCTTCTCCTCTGGAAGTCTTCAGAAAGAGTCTGGACAGCTACCTTGGGCAGAAACATATGGGGAGAGGCACTCCCTCACATATCAAGGTCCCAGACCATTGAAGGCTTTCAATGGCACCCCAAGCATCTTGAATTCATACTGGAAAGATATTGGTGGCCAGTGCAATTCTTCTAAGGCTGGCATTACATGCTGTCTATATGGTCATAGAATCATAGAGTTGGAAAAGACCCCCAAGAAGGGCCCTGATCCAGTCCAACCCCATTCTGCCATGCAGGAACTCACAATCAAAGCATCCCCATGAACAGATGGCCATCCAGCCTCTGTTTAAAGACCTCCAGAGAAAGAAACTCCACTAACTCCAAGGGAACATATTCCACTGTCAAACAGCTCTTACCATCAGGAAGTTCCTCCTAATGTTGGGGTGGAATCTCTTTTCCTGCAGCTTGCATTCATTGCTTCATGTCCTATTCTCTGGAGCAGCAGAAAACAAGCTTGCTCTCTCCTCAGTATGACATCCCTTCAAATACTTAAACAGGGCTATCATATCACTTCTTAACCTTCTCTTCTCCAGGCTAAACATCCACAGATCCCTAAGTCACTCCTCCTTGTAGGGCTTTGGGGTTTCCAGACCCTTCACCATTTCAGTCACCCTCTTTTGGACACGCTCCAGTTTCTCAACATCATTTTTGAATTTGAATTACCCAGAAGTGGACACAGTATTATTCCAGGTGAGGCCTGATTAAAACAGAACAGAGTGGCACTATTACTTCCCTTGATCTAGACACTACACTTCTATTGATGCAGCATAGAATCCCATTGGCCTTTTTACCTGCTGCATTGCACTGTTGACTCATGTTCAACTTATGGGCTACTAGGACTCCTAGATCCCTTTCACGCGTAGTCTGACCTGGGGAGTGGGAATGAAAAATCCTTAATAATGCTGGGAGTTCCCTGGGAATACTTTGTAGTTTGAGGGCAGGCACCAGAGCTCTCTGACAGAGATGGCTATATATCTCATTCCATAGTGTGGAACCACGGCAGTTAAAGCGATGTCCAACTGCATTAATTTTGCAGTGCTGATGCAGCTCCAGAGAGGAAGATACATGAATATGAATAATTAGCCCACTATTTCTGCAGCCCAAATCTCCTACATCCAGCCTTTTTAACAAACCTATGCAAACACTCACCATTCTCCAGTACCTTCCCAACAGGTCACTTACCTTATTCCTTTTGCTGCACATCATACACATAACCATACTTTACCTTAATTTCTCTAATAAGCAGAGCAACATTTCCCCCCAAAAGTCCATAACACCACTCAGCCCTTCTGCTTTTGCTTGTACAGTGGGCCCTTGGTATCCACCAGGGTTTGGTTCCAGATCCCTCGTGGATTCCAAAACCCATGGATGTTTAAGTCCCATTATATACAATGCATTGTTGTTACTACTACTACTGCTACTACTACAGTGGGCCTTTGGTATCCACTGGGGTTTGGTTCCAGGATTCCCTATGAATTGCAAAATCGATGGATGTTTATGTCTCTTTATATACAATGGGTTGCTGTTACTACTTCTACTACTGTACTGCTAATACTACTTCTGCAGTGGGCCCTTGTATCCACTGGGGTTTGGTTCCAAGAGCCCCCATGGATACCAAAATCTGTGGATTTCAACTCCCATTAAATACAGTGGTCTAGTAAAATGGGGACCGTTATACAAAATGCAGAATCAGATTTGCTTTCAGGAATATATATATATATATATATATATATATATATATATATATATCAAGCCTTGGATGGTTGAATCTGTGGATAAGGAACCTGTGGATAATACTAAAGGCTGACTGTAGAAACAAAAGAAATCAAGATTTACATTCCCAAAATATCAAGGAAAGAGAAATGGAAATAGTCTGGGTTGTTGTATGCTTTATTTTAAGTGTGACTATCGCATCTTATGATGATTGCTGGATGTTTCTATCAGGTTCCCTTGCAGAATGGCTCCCTTGCAAAAGCGAACCTTCTGCAGAGTTCAAGCGTCCCGCTGGGCCTCACAAGGCCAAGGCCAAGGCCTAGTTTTGGGTGTTTGACTGTCTGTTGCTTGGCCAAAAACTAGGCCACTTTGGGCTCCAACGGCTGCCCCACTGGACACTGGAAATGACCGTGTGTTTGCGTTTGGGGGGCTTAGGAGGTGGGGCTGGGGTCTGGGGTGTGGGAGGGGCGGCGGTTGTGGGCACGGAAGGGGTCTCAGTTTCGGCAACAGACCTTTGCTCGGACTGGTCCGCCCCCTGTGGTTGTGACTGGGCCACTGGTGGCGAAGGAGGCGGCTCTGGTTGTGGCGAGGTTTCCATTTGGGATGTCGTTGGAGGTGGAGGCAATGTCTGCGTCTCTGGGCTTGGTGGTGGGCTCACGGTTCCTACAGAGGCGGTCTCTGTTTGGATTGATGTTTCAGGCAGGGTTTGTATCACTATCGTTGGCACATACACAGTCTGCACCACAGGTGTGGGCTCTGATGACTGTGGCAGGGGACTGGCCTCGCTGACAGGCTCCTCCGTCGTGTAGCTCTGAATCCAGTCGTAGAAGAGCTGCGTGGAGGTGTAGACGCCGGGCTTTTGCACCCTGGCACAACCCATTCCCCAGCTGGTGATGCCAACCGCCCAGAAGCGCTCAGACCTCGATTCCCTGCACATGAGGGGGCCACCACTGTCGCCCTGCAGCAGGAAAGGAGAGAAAGAGGACACATGTGGCTAGGCACCCCACGTCTCAGGCCCCAGTTCTTTCCCCTAAGAGAACCAACACAAGAAGAGGCCACCATTGTCACATTTCAGACAGAAGACAGAGAAATGTAACCTAAAAGACCGCTGGAAGGGGGGCATGATGAAAACAGTCCATGTGAAAGGGATATAGGAGTCCTAGAGTGGACCACAAGTTGAAAATGAGTCAACAGTGCAATGTGGCAGCTAAAAATGCCAAGGCAATTTTAGGCTGCGTCAATAGAAGTATAGTGTCTAGATCAAGGGAGGTAATCGTGCCACTATGTTCTGCTTTGGTCAGGCCCCACCTGGAATAATCCTGCGTCCACTTCTGGGCTCCACAATTCAAAAAGGATGTCTGTTGTTTATTTATTTTATTTACTGTATATTGAGAAGCAGGAGCCAGTCCAAGGGAGGGCCACCAAAATAGTGAAAGGTCTGGAAGTCATGCCCTATGAGGAATGGCTTAGGGAGTTGGGAATGTCTAGCCTGGAGAAAAGAAGGTGAACAGGGGACATGATAGCCCAGTTTGAAGGGATGTCATACTGACGATGGAGCAAGCTTGTTTTCTGCTGCTGCAGAGAACAGGACCTGGAGCGATGGATTAAAACTACAAGAAGAGAGATTCCATGTAAACATTAGAAAGAACTGTTCAACAGTAGAATATACTGCTTTGGACTAGAATCCTCATTTAGAGGTTTTGAAAGCAGAGGCTGGATGGGCATCTGTCGCGGGGAGTGCTTTGACGGTGTCTTCCTGCATGGCAGAAGGAAGTGGACTGGATGCTCTTGAGGCCTCTTCCAACTGTGGTAAGAAAAGCAGCTGGCCTGATTGGGGCTCAAGAGAAAACATAGAACCATAAGAGTTGGAAGAGACCCCCAAGGGCTTTCCTGTCCAGCCCCATTCTGCCATGCAAGAAGACACAGAATCATAGAATCAAGGCGTTGGAACAGATCTCAAGGGTCATCAACCCAACCCCATTCTGCCATGCAGGAAATCTAAATCCAAGCACCCCGACAGATGGCCGTCTCCATCTCCCTAAGTCAAAGGCTGAACCATGGCTCTCATGTCACCCTTTAACCTTCCATTCTCCAGGCTTCCCTTAGTCTCTCCTCACAGGGCTTTGTGGTTTCCAGGCCCTTCACCATTTTGGTCACCCTCCAGATTCTCCACATCCTTCTTGAATTGTTTTGCCCAGAACTGGACCCAGGATTATTCCAGGTGAGGCCTGACCAAAGCAGAATAGAGTGGCTCTGTAACTTACCTTGATCTAGACACTATGCTTCTATTGATGCAGCCTAGAATCGCATTGGCCTTTTTAGCTGTGGTATCGCACTGTTGACTCATGATCAACTTATGGTCTACTAGGACTCCTAGATCCCTTCAAATATTTCATTGAACCATACAATCATAGAGTTGGAAGAGATCCCAACAGTCATTAAATCCAACCCTATTCTGCCATGCAGGAAGACCCCATCCAAGCCCTCGCTTTAAACAGAAGTCTAAGCAGATGTCGTTTTTTGTGGGTTTTTTGGGCTAAGCAGATGGTCACTCAACCTCTGTTCAAAGACTTCCAAAGGAGGAGACTCTACCACTTTCAGAGGAAGAGTCTTCCACCGTTGAACAGCCCTTACCCTCAGAAAGATCTTCCTAATGTTTAGCTAGAACCTCTTTTCCTGTAGTTTGAATTCATTGCTCTGTGTCCTAGTCCCTGGAGCATCAGAAAACAAGCTTGCTCCTTCCTCAGTAAGACCTTCCTTCAAATACTCAAACATGGCTACCGTGTGCCCTCTTCCCCAGAGTTAAACATACCTAGCTCCTTTTGCTGCTCCTCAAACAGTGCAATGGTTTCCAGACTTCTCAACAATCTGTAGCAACAGCTAACAAGGCTAAAGCTGCCTGGGAAGAGGAGTTACAGACCCCCAAGCATTGCACTCCATGCTTGTTTACACACACCTGACACGTGTCAATGCCTCCTCCCTCGAATCCTGCACAGAGGTTGTTGTCGGTGATGCTTCCGTAGTACCAGTTGGTGCTGTTGCACTTGTGGACCGATATGAGATCTACCTTGGCCTCCTTCAAGATGTCCGACGTCATTTTAGCTGCAAGGAGACGGGAATTACCCCAATGCAAGTTCCATGCGCCACACACTTTTTGCAGAAGCAGCTGGTGACTATGGGGCAGGCACTCTGCTTTGACTTAAATTGCTGAACTTAATCTTGCAAAGTTCTTCAAAAGACCCCAAAACCCAAACTAAGGGTGCAGCTACACTGTGTGCTATCCTACAACAGGTAACGTAAATAGCAGCTGCCTCCAGAATGCCTTATTGACTGTGTGTGAATGGCAGAAGATGGGGGAAACGGGGAAACAGACAAGCCTTCTTCACCAGCTTCTCCCAAAGGTTAATAAAGCATAGATCTCCATTGTGAAGTCGAAGGATTTCATGGCTGGCATCCATAGTTTTTTGTGGGTTTTGGGGGGCCCTGTGGCCATGTTCTACAAGAGTTTGTTCCTGATCTGTCACCAGCAGTTGTGGCTGGCATCTTCAGAGAATGCTGGTGTGGAAGAGAGTTGGAGATATATATATATACACACACACACACACACATATATATACACACACGCACGCACACACACATACACACACACACACACATATACACACACACTCACACACGCACGCACGCACACACGCACACATACACACACATATATATATATACACACACACATGCACACATACACACATATATATACACACACACACGCATGCACACACGCACACATACACACACACACATATATATATACACACACGCACACATACACACACACACATATATATATATATACACACACACACGCACACATACATACACACACACACACACATACTGTGTGACCCTAGATGTGGGAGGAGTGATTTCCATGTCGATCTGTGTATTGTTCTGTTGTTGAATGGCAAGGCTTCTGGGTGGGAGGATATAATGCAAAGAGGATTAGTGTCTGTTTAATTAGGGAAAACCCCTGACCCTGGGTGGTTTCTCATTTGCATTTGCTGGGTCTTGATTTTGGTGTTTTTCAGGACTTTGCTAACTTGTCCACAAGCATCTGGACAACTTCAACAGGAAAGAAGATCTGCACTTGATTTTGACATTTTGGAAGACTAGGCCCGCGTTCCCACTATGATTTAAAGAGAATTGCTGATCAGGTTATATGACCGTCATTGCCATTTGAAACTGGTTCCGATCCTACTGTGATCGGTTTCAATTGCAATGAACCGAGGCAAACACAAAAAACCCACTTTTTCCAGACAATAGTTTTCTAGTGGTTCTTTTGGAAAGAATCGATTCCGAAGCATGTTCAACAAGTGAGAAGGACGGATCTGAATTGCATCAGTCTGGAAGGACTAGTGTCATAGAGGTGTTTACCATTCCTCTCCACTTTTTGGTAGATCCACCCCCCCACCCCCCCCACCCCAGCACTGCCTTTGTGCTTGTGCTGTGACCTACGGGCGCATGATTTTTTTAAGAATAAAATTGATAGAAGATTTGGTTCACTGATTTTGCAACTACTTGCAATAAGTGAGGAAAGTAGTTGCAAAACCAAGGAATCTGTGTATGGACAGGGGAAGTGTGGACCTGTTGGTGCTCTTGGACCTCTCAGCGGCCTTCGATAGCATTAACTATGGTATCCTTCTGGAACGCTTGAGAGGGTTAGGAATCGGGGGCACTGCTCTGCAGTGGTTCTGGTCCTATCTCTCGGGCAGGTTCCAGATGGTGTCGCTTGGGGACAGTTGTTCGGCCAAGAGGGAGCTCAAATCGGGTGTCCCTCAAGGCGCAATACTGTCTCCAATGCTCTTCAACATTTACATGAAGCTGCTGGGTGAGATCATCCGGAGACATGGGGCGGAGTATTATCAGTACGCTGATGACACCCAAATTTGCTTCTCTATGTCTCGGACTGCTTCAGGGACCAAGGATGGCATCTCCCCTCTGAATGGCTGTCTGAGGTCAGTAATGGATTGGATGAGGGAAAATAGGCTTAAACTGAATCCAAATAAAACGGAGGTACTCACTATAGGCAATCCTAATGCGGGAATGGTGATAAGCTCTCCAGTTCTGGACGGGGTCACACTTCCCCTAAAAGACTGTGTCCGTAGCTTGAGGCTACTCCTGGACTCGTCACTTCAGCTGTCTTCTCAGGTGGACGTGACGGCCAGGAGTGCCTGTTATCAGCTTTGGCTGATATGCCAGCTATGACCCTTCCTGGAATGGGAAAACCTAGAAACGGTTGTACATTAACCGGTAACCCCTTGTCTCGATTTCTGTAATGCACTCTACATGGGGCAACCCTCATGCCATGTTCGGAAGCTGCAACTGGTCCAAAATATGGCAGCCAGATTGGTTGCAGGGAGTTCGAAATTTGATCCTATTACACCTATCTTAAAATCCCTACACTGGCTGCCTATTAGCTTCTGGGCACAGTATAAGGTGTTGGTCATTACCTATAAAGCCCTGCATGGCTTGGGTCCAGCTTACCTGAGGGAAGGCCTCCTCCCATACAATCCTTCCCCCTGCACTCTCAGGTCTTCCTCTGGGAAGAATCTCTTGCAGTCTAGGAAAACCAGACTTTGGAGGCCTTTAAGAAGGCAATGAAAACGGATCTCTTCTGGCATCCTTAGGTGGGAGTGACCATGTTCTCCTGGAGTTTGTTATACAATGGAAAGGAGAAGCCAGGCAGAGTCAGACACGCATCCTAGACTTTAAGAAAGCTGATTTTAGTAAACTTAAAGAAATACTGGGTGTGATCCCATGGTCAACAATACTAAAAGAGAAGGGAGCTCAAGATGGATGGGAGTTTCTTAAAAGGGAGATTCTGAAGGCACAATTTCAAACAGTTCCAGTGAGAAAGAAAAATGGGAGATGTCTCAAGAAACCAGGATGGATGACTAAAGAACTTTCAACTGAGCTGAGTTTGAAACGGAAGATGTATAAGAAATGGAAAAATGGGGAAACCACCAAAGAGGAATTCAAACAAATAGCAAGCACATGTAGGGGTAAAGTCAGAAAAGCCAAAGCACAGAATGAACTCAGGCTTGCTAGAGAGGTTAAGAACAACAAAAAGGGCTTTTTTGGATATGTCCGCAGCAAAAGGAAGAAGAAGGAAACGGTAGGTTCACTGAATGGAGAAGATGGCAAAATGCGAACAGAAGACAGAGAGAAGGCAGAATTACTCAAGACCTTCTTTGCCTCCGTCTTCTCAGAAAAGGCAAAGGGGCTCAACCTGAAGATAATGGAGCAGAGGACAGAACAGGGGAATTTCAGCACAGAATAAGTAAAGAGATAGTAGAGGAATACCTTATTAATCTAAACGAATTTAAGTCTCCGGGACCAGATGAACTCCATCCAAGGGTATTAAAAGAACTGGCAAATGTAATATCGGAGCCATTGGCAATAATCTTTGAGAACTGGAGGAGGGCAAACGTTGTCCCCATCTTCAAAAAGGGGAAAAAAGAGGATCCCAACAATTATCGTCCAGTTAGTCTGACATCAGTACTAGGAAAGATTCTGGAGCAGATCCTTAAACAGAGAGTCTGTGAACATCTAGAAGGCAATGCCATCATCACAAAAAGTCAACATGGATTTCAGAGAAAGAAGTCATGCCAGACAAACCTAATCTCTTTCTTTGATAAAATTACCAGCTTGGAAGATGAAGGGAATGCTGTGGATGTAGTATATCTGGATTTCAGTAAGGCCTTTGACAAAGTTCCCCATGACATTCTTGCAAACAAGCTGGTAAAATGTGGGCTAGACAAAGGAACTGTTACATGGATCTGTAATTGGTTGACCGGCCGATCCCAAAGGGTGCTCAACAATGGCTCCTTTTCATCCTGGAGAGAAGTGACCAGTGGGGTGTCCAGTGGGGCTCTGTCCTGGGCCCAGTGCTATTCAACATCTTTATCAATGACCTGGATGACAGAATTGGGAGCATACTTATCAGATTTGCAGATGACACCAAATTAGGGGGAATAGCTAATACTCCAGAGGACAGGATCAAGATTCAAAATGACCTGAATAGACTAGAAAGCTGGGCCAAAGCTAACAAAATGAAATTCAACACAGAGAAATGTAAGGTACTGCACTTAGGGAGGAAAAACGAAAAGCATAGATATAGGATCATGGGGGACACTTAGCTGAATGAGAGACTTCTACGTGTGAAAGGGATCTAGGAGTCCAAGTAGACTACAAGTTGAACATGAGTGAACAGTGTGATGCGGCAGCTAACAAGGCCAATGCAATTTTAGGCTGCATCAATAGAAGTATAGTGCCTAGATCAAGGGAAGTCATAGTGCCACTATATTCTGCTTTGGTCAGGCCCCACCAAGAATATTGTGTCCAGTTCTGGGCACCACAATTCAAAAAGGACATTGAGAAACTGGAGCCATGTGTCCAGAGGAGGGCAACTAAAATGGTGAAAGGTCTGGAAACTCAGGGAGCTGGGGATGTTTAGCCTGGAGAAAAGAAGGTTAAGAGGTGATATGATCGCCCTGTACAAATATTTAAAGGGATGTCATATTGAGGAGGGAGCAAGCTTGTTTTCTGCTGCTCCAGAGACTAGGACCCGGAGCAATGGATGCAAGCTGCAGGAAAAGAGATTCCACCTCAACATTAGGAGGAACTTCCTGAGAGTCAGGGCTGTTTGACAGTGGAACAAACTCCCCCGGAGTGTGATAGAGTCTCCTTCCCTGGAGGTCTTTAAGCAGAGGCTAGATGGCCATCTGTCGGGGATGCTTTGATTTGGATTTCCTGCATGGCAGAATGGGGTTGGACTGGAGGGCCCTTGTGGTCTCTTCCAACTCTACGTTTCTATGATTCTATGATTCTAGGCCTTCCCAAATTGACCTCCTCGAAATGTTAACTCTGCAGTTGGGAGCTGTCATTTTTAATGGTATTTTAAGGAGGGAGGGAGATAGGGAATTGGATTTTAAATGTTTTGCCATGTTTTTACTTGTGGTTTGTTGTGATCTATTTTTATTGTTCTTATGTTTTGTTACCCGCCTCTCCAATACAGGGAGAGGCAGGATACAAATAATAATAATAATAATTATTATTATTATTATTATTATTAATGAATCAAATATTCTATCATTTTTTAAAAAAAATTGATTCAAAATTTGATCCATTGTTTTTGCAGCTACTTGCAATTGCAATTACAATTACAATTTCTACTTGCAATTGCAATTACCCGGGTGATCTGACGGCAGCTCATAGTGAGGCAAGTAGTTGCAAAACCAATGACTCAAATCTTCTATCAATATTTAGATGTATAGATAGTTCCCAAGCCAGGCTGCCCGGGCTGCCTCTTATGTCACTGGTGATGCACAGATGACTGACATGCATTTTGGAGTGGTGCAAACTAGTGGGGATGACAACCGTGCCAAAAAAGAAGCAATTACAAGGGGATAATGAAAAGATCCACTTTCATCGTGGGAACAATGGACCTTTTGGAATCAATTTACCAACACAGAGTGAAGTCGAATCGCAAACAGGTTTAAATGTAAGTGGGAATGAGTTTTTTGCGTGTGTAGTAGGGAGAGACGTGTGTGTGTGTGTGTGTGTGTGTGTGTGTGTGTGTGTCTGTATGGGTGAACACCTACTTTTCCTCTGCTGACTTAGCAAGTAGTTGTTCTGCTGCCCTCCTCTCCCAATCCCTTCCCAGGCTTTCCTCTTTCTTAAAAAAGGATACTTATCAAGACAATGTCACAAGCTTTGCTGCATTTTCCCCCTCTCACATTTCTCATGCGTGAAGCCCCAGCCCGCGACGTAGCAGTGGGACATGGTGGAGACATTCACAGAGTCGTCTGGAAGGCAGGCTGGCTGGATGTAGTCATTGCAGAGGACGGGCTCATCCAGCTCTATCAGGGCAATGTCATTGGTTTGGTGGTATGGCTGGTACTCGGCATGCTCCACCACTCTCTTGGGGAAGCGGACCTCAGCGTCAGGGCCTGGCCGGGACAAGTGTGTGGCACCTAGCACTAGCTCCCAGTTGGTGAGATGCCTGGAAGAGAGAAGGCGCACAAGGAGAAGTCTTACGTGAGGCCAGTCCATTGCTCAACTTAGGCCAGTCATGACTACTATTCATGTTGACTGCTGTGGCCCTCTCTGGCTCTCAGGTGGGAAGAAGGGCTATTAGACAGCTGTATGTGTGAGATGGATCTAGGCCAGCAATTCCCAAACTTTGGTCCACCAGACATTTTGGACTTCAGCTCCCAAAATTCCTGATTGTTGGCTGGAGTATCCTGGCCCCACAGCTGACCCAACCTGGGCATCTTTTCCGATGCAACAGTTGCTGTCTGCATGGTCATCCTGCTGGGCCATCTGGTGCAACCACTGGAGCTGTGGGTCACTCACTTCTGAGGTCAGAACAAGATGTCCAACGATGACTGGGCAACTTGTTCTGACTTCAGAAGCAAGCAACTTGTGGCATCAGCAGATACAGCCGTTGGCACAGCGGGACCCTGTGTAGACAGTTATTGTGGCCACACAGGGATCATAGAATCATAGGGTTGGAAGAGACCTCAAGGGCCATTCAATCCAACCCCATTCTACATTGCAGGAACTCAACATCAAAAGCTCACCTGGGACAGATGGCCATACAGCCTCTGTTTAAAAACCTCCAAAGAAGGAGACCCCACTACACTCCGAATTGAAGGTGGTAGTTTTTAAAAAACATTTTATACCCCAGTTTTGGTGCAGTTGAACCAGCTCTGAAGTTTGAACATGCATTGTCTGAACAGGAGGATACCAGAACGGGGGAGGAAGGAATGGGCCTTTTGACGTGTGCAGACAGGGCCCAAGGTAGTAAAGTTTCTGCAAACTAATCTCTATGAGGAATGGCTTAGGAAGCTGGGCCCATTCCACTCACCTCTTATCCTTGAAGCAGTGAGCCGCAGTCATCACCCATGTGGCACCAATGAGGGACCCTCCACAAGTGTGCTGGAAGCCGGCCTTTGACGGGATCCGGATGCTCACCATCCATGGCCAGGCCCCTGGCAGGGAGTTGACTCCTCCGACAACCGGGAAGGGGTTGCTGTGCGAGGGGGCCAGGGGTCGCCGCCCGCAAATCCCGCTGGAAATAGAAACCACAGTCAGGACTCCAAGGAGACCACCACCAAGATCCCTGGATTTTTTAAAAAATGTATCTCCTTCCTTCCTTCCAAAACCTTTCCCTCTGCAGTTTATTTAGAGTCGTGAAAGCAGAATATGGAGATTATCATACACAGGCGGGATAGGGATGGGATTGCTCCCCCATCCTTATCCCATCTTTATCCCGTCTGTGACTGCGATAGTGCAAAAGGCTTTCAAATCATAGCACCAATCCCGCCATTAACCTGTCATTAAAGTGGCACTGCAATAACACAAACATCCATTAATGCAAAATGCCGGCCAATGTCACTTTAATGATGGGTTAATGACAGGTTAAAGACGGGCTCTGTGCAACGTCATCTGAAAGTCTTTTGCGCGATCATGGTCAATCATGCTTTTCGGATGGGTTAACAACAGGATCTGCTCAACATTGTCTGAAAGTCCTTCCCGCGATCACACCAGGAACAGAGAACTGATATCATCCCACGAAAGATAGGGTTCTCAAGTCCTACCTTTGTCATAGGTTTGCTCCTGACAAGTCTTCATTCCTCATCTTGACCTTTTGTGACTTTTGTAGCCACTGTGCGTCAGGAATCAACCAGAATTTGGTTGTGTGAAGGGATTCCTCTCACCTGGCATGACCAAGGGCCATCCCTTTACCAGCGAGAGGTGTAATGCAAGAACATTTCACTGCTCTGGGAAAAGTGACCCACCTAGGTACCTTTCCCTTGCCATCCCTGCAGTATTTGGAAACTGCCTTGAGAAAACAGAGTTGCACAGGGAAATATTCAGATGTCCCCAAACAGGGGATGTACACACACCTAACTCTGTGTCATCAAAGTGTGTCCACATATATTGGTACCTTGCAAAAGGATCTTGTGGCACCTTTGAGACTAACTGAACAAAAACACATCATAGCACCACCTTTGTAGACTTGGTCTTCTTCCTCAGATGCATGGAGTGAACTAATACTCAGGAAGGACATTTATAATCAGATGTGAAGTTGAAGTCTTTAATAGTTGGCTTTAATAGTTTTTGTGGTTTTTTTTAAATTATGTGGCCATGTTCTGGAAGAGTTTATTCCAGATGTTTCGCCAGCATCTGTGGCTGGCATCTTCAGAGAAGGCTGGCATGGAAGAGAGTGGGGTATATATATATACTGTGTGACCCTGGGTTGAGAGGAAGTGAGTTACATGTTAATCTGTGTGTTGGTCTGTTGTTGAATGGCAAGGCCTCATAGTGGGAGGATATGCGAGGAGGATTTGCATCTATTTAATTGGTGATCCATGCTCTGCTGGGAAACCTCCTGACACTGGGTGATGTTCAGTTGCATCTGCTGAGTATTTTTACCATACATCAAAGAATCACAGACAGAATAAGAAAACTGGTGAAGAAACACAACTCCAAATGGTCTACAAAGCGACCAAGAAAATCCAGCAAATGCTGCGCTCAGCGAAGGACCAGAGACCCTCTCACAGCCGCAGGAGTTGACCGCATACGGTGCAGCTGTGGACAAGTCCACATAGGGGACACCAAACGCAGTGTCCAAACACAGATCAAGGAACAGAGAGACGCTGCAGACTGGGTCAGCTGGAAAAATCAGCAGAAGCAGAACACATTATGAACCATCCTGGGCACAAAATGCTGTTTGAAAACACTGAAATTCTGGACTATACCAACCACTACCATGTCAGGATGCACAGGGAAGCCATTGAATCCACAAACACTTGGACAACTTCAACAGGAAAGAAGAACCCCTTAAAGTGAACAAAGTTTGAGTACCAGTCCCAAAAAACACCAAAATCATGACCCAGCAAAAGCAAATGCAAACCTCCCAGGGTCAGGGGTTTTCCCAGCAGACAATGGATCATTAATTAAATAGACCTCCTGAGTCCTTGCCATTCAGTAACAGAACAATACACAGATTGGCATGGAAATCACTTCCTCTCAACCAACAGTATATATGCCCCACTCTCTTCCCTGCCAGCATTCTCTGAAGATGCCAGCCATAGATGCTGCTGGCAAAATGTCAGGAATAAACTCTTCCAGAACATGGCCATAGAGCCCGAAAAACTCACAAAAACCTATTTATAATCAGACTTTATGAGTACCCATGGAAATGCAAAACTTGTGGTCCTGGTGGTGAGGTGACAAGCTCAGTTTTAACTATGGTCATTGAGGGACAAAGGCAGTAGAAACAGCTGAATTGCAATATATCCACAAACTCCAATCCATCATCAGTGGGTTAAACAGAGGCAATGGTTTCTCAGCTCATTACATATATTATAACCCTGGTTAACACCCCAGTCTCATGAGGTTGCTCTTGACCAGTTCATCACATCTCTTTTCTGGTTCCCATCCTGCACAAACCACATTCCCAAACTCCCTCCACCATTCCTATGGCAACATCTTTCCTCCTGCCTTTGTTAACATTGGACTTATCACCTCATCACCATGCCAGGCTTTGCATTTCTATGGCTATTCACCTAGCCTGCTTACAGAGGTCTGTTCCTGGAAGATATCACTCCATCCATCTGAGAAAGTAGACCAAGTCTAGAAAACCTCTGCTACAACTTCTTTCACTCAGTTAGTCTCAGAGCTGCAACAAGATCCCTTTGTGTAGCGATATTCCTGACTTAACACAGCAACGCCTTTTAATTTTACCCACATGTATTGGTGTATATGCCACCCACAGATCCTTGGAGGGGACATAATAATACCCAGCCATGAGGCTTGGTGTGTCCCAAGGGTTGTGGGACCACCAGCACCCCAATCCCCCTTTCCTCTGCTTTGGCTCAGCCTTTGGCCTGTTTCTCTCTCTCTTTCTAGGAAAAGCATCTTTGCAGAGGGATGGAGGAGGCAGCATCTGCAGGAGAACAGGGTTGCCCTAAAGGACAATCACTTACTTGCATTTGTCTTCTAAGGCAGGCATGGACCTGACTGTGGTGAGGGCCAGGAGGGGCAGGATCAGCCTCTTCATCCTCATGGAGGTTTCCGCTTCCAGCTCCCTCAGTGCCTGGCATCATAAACAGCCAGGTTCTGTATGACATCACATGGAATTCCCCTCCCCATAGAGGTTCCTCTAGTCCTCCATGGAATGGAGGACTGGGAAAAAGCACCCAATGGGGTACCCATGGGCATCGACCGCTTTGAGACATTCCAGGCTCCTCCACATAGAATCATAGAGTTGGGCCACCTGGTCCAACCCCACTCTGCCATGCAGGAACTCTCAATCAAAGCATCCCCAACAGATGAGCATCCAGCCTCCATTTAAAGACCTCCAAAGAAGGAGATTCCACCAAAATATCCAAGGGAATAGGTTCGACTGTTGAACAGCCCTTACTGTTAGGAAGGTCCTCCTAATATGCGCTGGAATCTCTTTTCCTGGTGATTGCATCCATTGCTCCATGTCTTATTTTCTGGAACAGCATAAAACAGGTGTGCTCCCTCTCAATATGACATCCCTTCAAATACTTAAACAGGGCCATCATATCAACCCTTAACCATCTTTTTTCCAGACTAAACATCCCCTGCTCCCTAAATCTTTCCTCAAAGGGCATGGTTTCCTTCCAGATCCTTCGCCATTTTTGGTCACCCTCCTCTGGACATGCTCCAATTTCTCCTCCTCTGGACACGCTCCAACATCATGGAGAAACTGGATGCAAAAAGGAAATACAAACACCTTGCAAAAGCACTTTCCGCTGTTTGCATTTTTTGTGCCTATGAAAGACAATGCAAGCCTTGCGTGCATGTGATTTTGTGAGGGAAAGCGCACTTTGGTCTTGCAGACTGTCACACAGGTTCAAAATAGGTGGTTTTGATGAGAATCTCAAGCCTGGCAGAATTCTTTTCCATGCTTCATTTCCACGCAGTGGAATCCTGTCTCCTGGTTAAGGTTGCCAGGATGGGACTATTCTGGGCCCTGAGATTTCAGGGCAAACCCCTGAACTCTAAGGATGACCACTTGTGATATGGAGAGTTCACCACTTAGAGTCACAGAATCCTAGAGTTGGAAGAGACCCCAAGGGCCATCCAGTCCAAACCCCTTCTGCCATACAGGAAGACACGGTCTAAACCCTCTCCGGGATAGATGACCATCCAGCCTTTGTTTAAAAACAGCCTCCAACGAAGGAGGCTTCACCACCCTCTGAGGCAGCAGGGTCTTCAACTGTGAAACCGTTCTTACTGTCTGGATGTTTTTCCAGAGGTTTAGCTGGAATCTCTTTTCCTGTAGGGAGCCCTGATGGTGCCGGTCCTGCAGCCACAAGGTTGTGAGTTCGATCCTTGCAGGGCTCCAAGGTTCTCAGCCTTCCATCCTTTCGTAGGTCAGTAAAATGTGTACCCAGCTAGTTGGGGACAATTGGCTTACACACTAAACCGCTTAGGGAGTGCTAGTTCACTGATAATTGGTATAGAAATGTACTTGCTATTGCTTTTGCTATTGTTAGTTTGAACCCATTTCCAATGATTCCATATGGAACTGGTCCTTTCCATTTATATCAGTCTCAATTTACACACATCTCTTGATATTAATCAAGACCTTATACTCAGCGCAGACAAACAGCAGAAATTGGAAGGCAAGGCTACAGAGGGTTCCCTATTATAGGCCGGATGCTATATTTTGTGTATGTTGTGTTGCAAAACTTTACTTTCTGCAGCATATACACAGGTCGAGCCTCTTTTATCCAGAATCCCCAAATCCAAAATACTCCAAAATACAGAATTATCCACAAGGGTGGATGAAATGGCGACACCTTTGCTTTTTGATGGTTCAGTGTACACAAACATTGTTTCATGCACAAATTTATTAAATGACATGATATACCTCCGAGTTATGTTTATAAGGAGTATATGGAACATATAGCTTGAGCCCCATCTCTAAGATATTACATTACATTTAGCCTGGAGAAGAGAAGGTCAAGAGGTGATAGGATAGCCCTGTTTAAGTATTTGAAGGGGTGCCATGTCAAGGGTGGAGTAAGCTTGTTTTCTGCTACTGCAGAGAATAGGACACAATCAGCAGTGGATGCAAGCTACAGGGAAAGCGATTCCAGCTCAACATTAGGAGGAACTTCCTGACAGTAAGGGCTGTTCGACAGTGGAACATATTCCCTTGGAGTGTTTTGGAGTCTCCTTCCTTGCAGGTCTTTAAGCAGAGCTGGATGGCCATCTCTTGGGGATGCTTTGACTGAGAGTTCCTGCATGGCAGAATAGGAGTTGGACTGGGTGGCCCTTGGGGTCTCTTCCAACTCTATGATTCAACGATTCTTCCCTTGGTATCCGCTGGGGTCCTTGGGGTCTACTGTGATTTGGTTCCAGGACCCACCATGGATACCAAAATCTGTGGATGCTCAGATTAAATACAATGGCATAGTAAAATGGCATTTCCTTATATAAAATGGCTAAATCAAGCCTTGCACTTTAGAAGTTATATATTTTTGGAATAATTTCAATATATGGATGGTTGAATCTATGGATAATAAGGAGGGCTGACCGTACATATATGCAAATATTCCAGGGGGACTCAGCCTTCCATCCTTGGTAAAATGAATACCCAGCTTGTTGGGGGCAAATGGCTAAGACACTGTAAACCTCTTAGGGAGTGCTCAGCACTATAAAGTGGTATAGAAATGTGAAATCTGATTGCTATTGTTATTCCAAAATCCCCAAAAATTCCAAAATCCAAGGCACTTCTGTTCCGAAGGGTTTCAGATAAGGGAGACCTGACCTGAATTGGAAGAAAGAATGGCAGTAAGTGAGGTCTGTACCCAAAACATTTAGTTAGTGGCAGATTATGGAGCCACTTTTGGGCATGCAGCCACC
Organism: Sceloporus undulatus; assembly: GCF_019175285.1. Classification (NCBI taxonomy): domain Eukaryota; kingdom Metazoa; phylum Chordata; class Lepidosauria; order Squamata; family Phrynosomatidae; genus Sceloporus; species Sceloporus undulatus. Next base: position 1,670,734 of record NC_056526.1, on the reverse strand, counting down.
TAAATATGAATATAAGACAAAGAAAGAGAGAATCTATTTCAGAGAAAGAGGAGGGAAACTGGAAAGCTGGAAAAAAATGAGACCGGTTGTTCAAAACTGTCCTTAAGCAAAAGTCATAGATGATGCAGCCACCAAGGGCAGCCAGCCAGATTAATGGCCACCAGTTAAATATTTATGTGATTGGATGTGTAGTGGCCTTGTATGATGATGATGATGGGATATGTAGTGGCCTAGAACAAAAGGTCAGTCAAACTTGTTTCTGATTGATAGCAGACCAGTTAGAGGTAGATGTCTCGATAAAGAAGGGTTTGAAGTACTACATAAACTGACACTGGACTAGATAAGGCCAAGTGCAAGCGATCTCTGGACCACTTTTACTGTTTGATACAAGGCAGTCCCTTAATAACTGGCTATTGTCCTGTTTCTGGCTGAATGCTTGTTTTTAACAACCCTGACATCTAATTGCTTTTAATTTAAATCAAATAATGTTTTAGCTGCTTCTCCCCCCCCCCCCCATTGGATTATTATAAACCACCCCAATCTCACTTTGGAGAGAAAGGCAGGATAGAAATTCAATCAATCAATCAATCAATCAATCAATGCTATTGTTGTGTGCCTTCAAATTGTTTCTGATTTATGAGAGCCCCTGAGGTGAACCTATCCTGGGTTTTTTTTTTGGGGGGGGGGAAGAATCAGAATCAGGCAAGACTGGGTCAAAGGGGTCCCACTGCCTTCCTTTGAGGCTGAGAGAGTGTACCCTGCCCAAAGTCACCCATTGGGTTTCCATAGCTGAAAGGGTATTCAAATTCTGGTCTCCCAGAAGCCTAGTTCAACACTCAAACCACTAACTAGATTGCCACGCTACACTCTTAGAGTGCCACTATTCCACATTTACTGCCCTAGCATTCTCCTGTTGCATTCTGGGCTTTGTAGTTCAGTGAGGCCTAAGCGCTGTCCAGCTGAGAATTCTAAATGTCCCTCCCTAAATTGCAAACCCCAGGCAAAGGGATCTTGTAGGATGTTTGAGACTAACTAAGGGGCTGTGCATAACGGCCATTAAGGCCGGCCTGGGAGCGGCATCAGGGCATGGCATCCATATGATGCATCTCCTGGCTCTGCCCCCATGCTGGCACTGCTCCACACGGCGCACGACATTACACTGCTTCTCTGATGCTGCATCCTCATGATGCAGTGCCAAAGGGACACCTAAAAGTCATGCTACCATGGCTATTGCACCCTTTCCTGGAAGCAAAAAGAAGCCTCTTTTTGCAGCTCTTTTTTGCACCATGGAAAGGCCAGATTGGGGTCGCAGCACGTGGTTGCCGTGGCCCTGATCTGGCGCAGCCGGAGGCGACTGCAGGCTGCTCTTTAGGGGTGGTCTGCACAGCCTCTTAGTGAAAGACATTGTGTCTTAAGATTCTGTAGTCTTGGTCTATAACCTCAAATGCTTGGAAGGACTTTTATAATCAGACTGTATTTTAATAAATCTGTAATCTGATTACTATAATCAGTCTACTAAGAGACTGCACTATAGTACTAAGGCATTCGAATCTTACACAGTGTAAAGTGTTATAAGAGTGTTTCTTTGCAAAAGGAGTATATTTGTGCATGCACTGATTTGTTTTTTTTAATAAAATAGCCTAAAAGATTGCGGAGCTGCCAGCTCACTCTCCCATATCAACTATCCTGAAATTCCAATCCTGAAGATTACTCACCCGGTTAATTCTGTTGTTCTTGAGGCCTCATTCCCACTACATTTTAAACCAGATCGCAATTCAGTTTGAACCGGTTCAAATGAACCTGGTTCCCATTTAAATCGAATTGCTGAAGCAATTCGGTGAGGGGGGCCATGTACTGGACCCATTTAACCCATGTCTTTTTGACACTGGTTTTATCCACGTCTTTTTCCATGAATCGATTCATGCATGAATGTGTACACAAGTGGATTATTTTAGAGGGGAAAAATACAATCAGGGCAAATGTAGCGGGAACCACGCTCCACTGTCGAATTGATCCATTGATTTGGATCATACACTAATTTATCTGTAAGTGGGAATGAGGCCTGAGTTCAGAGACCAGAACATGACTAAAAGTATTATTTTTGGAGAGGTTTTGGACCATTAGTCCCTCAGATAAAAGAAAGTAGGGTGAGGAACCCCATCCATGTTACCCCTCTATCTATAGAATCCCATTCAGACACAAGTTCAGACACCAACCAAGGACAGTACATATTTTACTCTAACATCTGATACTGAACTGGAACAATGATTTCCCTGCATCTGCAACAGACTGTAAGATTGCATGGCTCCTCACTGAGGTGGACCTTTCCCCAGATGTCTCCTCATCTTCTGCCCTGAATGACCCACCTAGTAGTTCGAGGGCCATCTGTGAGACAAACCAGACAGAGGCAAAAAGATGGTTCACTCTGTGTACTGTCATTCCACCCCTGCATATAACATTGCTGTTGAAGGCAGGGGGACATTTCCCATCCCCTACGTTCTTGCCAAGAGGCCCTTCTTGCTAGTCCTGAAGATGCCCTGCATCAACCGTGGACTGGAAATTGTATTTCCCCATCGCTTCCAGTGGCATTCTTGGAAATCCATGAAAATTGCTGAGTCTTGGCCTGTGGGGACAGCAGGCCATGGTCCCGAGTCTGCAAAAAACTGCAGGATTTGGGAGAGAAATGGCACTGATTGGTGCGCGTGGCCTTTTGGGGAACATGCATCCAATGACATCCAGAAGACCAGATATGTCAAGGGTCATGGGCGAGACGTGGCACTTGCTGTGTTCTCTTATTTGGAAGGTGGCCAGAGTTTATTGGGAAGAGCGGCTCGTCGCTCCAGAGGTGCATACAGCTCCGGGATGCCCTTGGGAGACTGTGCGGGAAGTTCAAAAGGGGGCACCGGGATCATGTGTTTCTTCTGGGCCTTTCGGCCAGACTTCTGGCCCATTGGATGCTGCAGAGGGGCGCCGGTCTTCAGAGAAAAATTTGGGAAATCCAAAGTGCGTTGTCTTTTCCGGTGGTGGCGTGGTGACCCCTTCCGCTTACCTCCTGAATGCCCCACTGGTCCAGCTACTTCTGGAGGGATGTATGGAGGCACTGGTGGGGTATATGGGATCCCGGGGGTGTGTGGTTCCTCCACACCCGTGTTGGAGTGCCTCAGTGGGGCACCAGTCTCTTGAGGTATGTAGGGGGGTTCTAAATTGTATCTTGGGTTTTCAACTGGGGCAGCTGTCTCTGCAGGGATGTATGGAGGCTCCGGAGGTGTGTACCCAGGTTCTGGAGGTGTATATGGACGTTCCAGAGGGATCTGTGTCTCCGTGGGGATGTAGGGAGGCTCCTGAGGGGTATACCTAGATTCTGGAGGTGTATATGGACGTTCCACGGGGACAGCCGTCTCTGTGGGGATGTAGGGCGGCTGTGGTGGAGTGTAGCTAGACTCCGGAGGCGTATAGGGACGGTCCAGTGGGGTAGATGTTTCTCTGGGGATATACGGAGGTTCTGGGGTTGTGTAGCTCAGTTCCCGGGGAGTATAAGGGGGCTCTATGGAGGTAGTTGCCTCTGTGGGGATGTAGGGGGGCTCTGGGGCAATGGCGCCAGTCTCAATGGGAGTGAACGGAGGCTCTACGGTGTGCCTGGATTCCTTCGGAGTAAAGGGTGGCTCCAGCCTGATAGTCGACTCTGAGGGGGCGAGTGGTGGCTCCAGGGTGATACTTCTCTCTTCAGGGATGTAGGGAGGCTCTATGGAGACAGGGTTCTCAGGAGGAATGTAGGGGGGCTCCAGAGTAGGTGCAGTCTGCAGCGGTGTGTAAGGCGGCTCCAGGGTCTTGGGATGCTTCCGCCTGCGATGGGCCTTCCTCCTCCTCGTGGTGGTGGTGGTGTTGGTTGTGGTGGTGGTGGTGGTGGTGGTGGTAGTGGTGGTCATGGATGTCTTCTCCTCCTCTTCCTCTTCTTCCTCCTCGTCTCCTTCCTCCTCCTCTTCTTCTTCTTCCGTGGTCGTCAGAGAAGTCATTGTCTCTGAGGACACTGTCATCATATTGGCTTGTAGTGGGGTGGTGTAGGTGGGGAAGGGGGGGACATAGGGGGGCTCGGGGGTCGTGTAGGGCTCCTCCGGAGGGATATAGGGGGGCTCCAGGGTGATGACAATCTCTGGTGGGATGAAGGGAGCCTCGAGAGGAGTGGGAGGTATTTCCTCAGGGATGTAGGGAGGAGAGAGAGCAGTAGGGGCTGTTTCTTGGGGGAAGAATGGGGGCTCCAGGGTGATGGTTTGCTCATGGGGGAGGAATGGGGCCTCGAGTGGCGGGGCTGAACCTGTGGGGGGGATGAACGGGGGCTCTATGATGACTGTTGGCTCTGTCTCCCTGGATCGGGTCGTCTCGGTGGTGTTTGGACTTTCGGAAGAGGCCTCAGAGGACAAAGTGGTTGTCTCTTCCGATGTGGTTTCAGAGGCTTCTGTAGAAGTATTTGTCGGGAGAGAGATGGTGCCCACTTCTACTATGGTGGTCTCTCTTGTGGTCGGTGGGGGTACTGAGGGTCCCTCTGGGGGCAGAGGGACGGGTTCCACCTGTGGGGGAGTTTCAGGAAGAGTTGTGGACGTAGTGGTTGTTGGTGCCTCTGTCGATGGGGTTGTGGTTGGACTGGGAAGCAGGGTGATGCCACCTGGACGGACATTGGCTGAAGTTGTCATTGGGGGGTTTGAGCTCTGTCCCCCTTCGTCTTCCAACATCATCCCTAATATCCACTCAAGGTAGTCCTTGGTAGAGGTGTAGACTCCAGGTCGGTTGGCCTGGGCACAGCCTTTGCCCCAGCTGGTGATGCCTACTATGTAGTACCGGGATCTCTGGGATGTCTTGCACATCAAGGGCCCCCCCGCTGTCTCCCTGCAATAAGAAGAAAGGAAGTGCCACAGGGTCACATGGGGGAATGCAAAACGGAAACGCTGAGTGCCAGGAAACTGGTGTCAACCTGAAGGAAGGTCCCACAGCAATATCCTACCATACGCATGGCTTTGTCATGTTGTTCCACATGTTTCTCTTAAAAGTGATTGTCAAGACTCTGAGAGCTCCTTTTCAGAGCCAGCACCTCCAAACTGAGGTCTGGGGGAAGGTAACCTAGAGGAAGTATTTTCCCATTAGTAGACCCCCCCCCCGGCCCTCCTATTTGTGAGATGTACTTCCCAGTGCCTCCTTAACTGACTTATGGGTGCTAGGCCAAGGGTGGGCAACACATTGCCCCTCAGCACTACATGGATACCACTCTTAAGACCATTTTTCTGGGGGGGGGTCCTTAGATCCCTAGGAAAAACATGCTGCTAGGGTTTGGTAGCCAACTGCTCCACTGAATTTGGGTGGAAAAATACCCAAACATAAGCCAAAAACTGGACTGATGTGGGTTTTCCCCAGGTGCTGCTAAAACTGCACTTCACACAGCTCATAGTTAAACTGTGGGATTCACTGCCACAGAATGCCCCGACATCTACAAACTTGGATGGCTTTCATGGATACATTTATGGAAGAGATGCATATTGAGGATGGAGCGAGCTTGTTTTCTGATGCTCCAGAGACTAGAACAGGGAACAATGGATGCAAACTACAGGAAAAAAAGACTCCACCTCAACAGTAAGAGCTGTTCGACAGTGAAACACATTCCCTTGAAGATTGTGATGGAGTCTCCATCCTTGGAGGTTTTTAAACAGAGGCTGGATGGCCATCTGTCTGGAATGCTTTGATAGTGAGTTCCTGCATGGCAGAATGGGAGTCAGACTGGATGGCTTTGGTGTCTCTTCCAACTCTAGGATTCAATGATTCTACCCTTGGTATCTGCTGGGGTATTTGGGGTCCACTGGGGTTTGGTTTCAGGACCCGACATGGATACCAAAATCTGGGGATGCTCAAGTTAAATACAATGGCATAGTAAAATGGTGTTCTTTATATAAAATGGCAAAATCAAGGTTTGCTTTTTCTGGAATTTATATATTTTGGGAATAATTTCAATACGTGGATGGTTGAATCTATGGATAAGGAGGGCTGACTGTATGTATATGCAAATATTCCAGGTTGAACCAACCTTCCATCCTTTTGTAGGTCAATAACATGAGTACCCAGCTAGTTGGAGGCAATTGTAAATGCTTAGGGAGTGCTCAGCACTATAAAGCGGTATCGAAATGTAAAGTGCTATCACTATTGCTATGGCAAAATCCAAAAAACCTGGAATAACGGATGCAAGCTTCAGCAAAAGAGATTCCACCTCACATCAGGAGGAACATCCCGACAGTAAGAGCTGTTCAACAGTGGAAGACACTCCTTCAGGGAATAGTGGAGTCTCTTTCTTTGGAGGTTTTTAAGCAGGGGCTGGATGGCCATCTGTCCGAGGGAGCGCTTGGATAGTGTCTTCCTGCATGGAAGAATGGGGTTTGGATTGGATGACCCTTGGGGACTCTTCCCGCTCCAGGATTCTAGGGTTATAAAATGAGGCCACCAAGGAAGAAAGGAACCATCTGAGCTGGCAAAGAAATTCCCTCTGCCAGAAACACTGTACAAAAGATGTTGCCTGTTAGAACAAGGACTGTGGATGCCATACCTGGCAACTGTCGATGCCCCCTTCCTCGTATCCAGCACACAAGGTGTGTGGACTCATGGCCCCGCTGTACCACTGGCTACTGTTGCACTTCTGAACGTCCAAAATGTTCACCTTAGCCTCCTGCAGGATATCTGATGTTTTTACACCTGCAAGGCAAAGGAACAGGTGAGTCTGGTCTCCAGCTTCTCTGGGTGTAAAACTTCACAGTGAATGGGAATGCTGCAGATGCCAGCCTAGCCTTGGTACCCCTTTTCCTGGAGTCTCAGTTATTTTTGTAGAGAATGCAGTGTGAGAGGGGGAGACTGTGAAATTGACTGTCTAGCAGCGCACCTTATTCAGGGATTGGGGAGGGTGTCGTGTCCATCTGTGTGCACCTGCGCGCATAGGTGGGTACAGGCTGAAAAAAGTGACTGACAAAAAAAGTAAACTGAAGGCAGTACCCTGCAAGTGACACAGACTAGTATATCCTTGGTTACAGGTGTGTGTGTACATTCAGGGACACTGAGGAAGGAGGTAGTCACTACAGTCCTGTGCAATGCACCTTGGAGAATGGGGGCCCCCAGGTGCAGCTAAAAAGGCCAATGTGATTCTAGGCTGCATCAATAGAAGTATAGTCTTCAGATCAAGGGAAGTAATAGTGCCACTCTATTCTGCTCTGGTCAGGCCCCACCTGGAATAATTCTGTGTCCAGTTCTAAGCACCACAATTCAAAAAGGATATTGAGAAACTGGAGCCATGTGTCCAAAGGAGGGCAACTAAAATGGTGAAGGGTCTGGAAACCATGTCCTATGAGAAACAACTCAGGGAGCTGGGGATGTTTAGCCTGGAGAAGAGACGGTTAAGAGGTGATATGATAGCCCTGTTTAAATATCTGAATGGGTGTCATACTTCCTGCATGGCAGGGGGTTGGACTGAGTGGCCCTTGTAGTATCTTCCAACTCTATGATTCTACGATTCTATATTGAGGACAGAGTAAGCTTGTTTTCTGCTGCTCCAGAGAATAGGAACTGGAACAGTGGATACAAACTGCAGGAAAAGAGATTCCAGCTCAACATTAGGAGGAACTTCCTGACAGCAAGGGCTGTTTGGCACACTCCTTCCTCAGAGAGGAGTGGAGTCTCCTTCTTTGGAGGTCTTTAAACAGAGGCTGGATGGCCATCCGTCGGGGGTGCTTTGACTGAGAGTTTCTGCATGGCAGAAGAGGGTTGCACTGGATCAGGGCCCTTTTTGGGGCCTCTTCCAACTCTAGGATTCTATGTTCATGCACACCTGGAGAAAAACAAATAGCCTTCCACCAGGGAGGGGAGTTGACCTGCAGGTGGAGAAGGGCACCATCCTGGGGTGTCTTTAGAGGCTGCCATGAGTAAGGACCACACCAAGTGAGAGCTCAGAGGGGGTGAACACCCTGTGGGGCTGTCATTTACATCTGTCCCAAGAGCCCTGCCATTGAGGACCCGCGAAGGCTTGCCGCCATTCAAGCCAATGGGGCTTGAATATTGGCGGATTTCTGTTTTCGCAGGGGAGTCTGGAACGGATCCCCCGTGAACACAGAGGGGCAACTGTAATTGCTAACAAATTGCTTCCAAGCTGTGTGCATCTGCCTTTTGCAGTTCATGAGCCACCCGCTGCCCCTGCCCTGTCCCCACCCATCTCTCACTATTCTGGGAGGTGGTCCCCCAGCCACTGATGTAGCAGGTGGAGTAGCCGGTCTGCGGGAGTGTTGCGGTCCGAGGCAAACAGGCCGGCTGGACGTAGTCGTTGAAGGTCACAGGGCTGTCGAGCTTAATGAGCGCCACGTCACTGGCCTCCGTGCGCGGATTGTAATCTTGGTGGATGATGACCTTTTCCACGGAGCGCAGCTGGACGCTGGCAGCGGGCTCAGAGAGATCGGTGGTGCCCACTACAATCCTCCAGAGATGCAAAGACCTGGGGGCAGATAGATCAACATTAGTAGGTGAAGACTCACACGGCACTTTCAAGAAGAACTTTCTCCAAGGCCTTCCATCCCCTTCCTAAGATCCCAAGTACCTTCCCATGCCAGTGGAATAGTAGAGAGACTCCTGATTTCAATCTGAGTTTTAATGGAGCTGCACAAGCTGCTAGTCCAGTGGTCCCCAAACTGTGCCCTTTAAGAGATTTTGGACTTCAGCTCCCAGAAGCCTCAGCCATAGACTCATAGAGTTGGAAGAGACCCCAAGGGTCATCTAGTCCAACCCCCTGCCATGTAGGAACTCGCAATCAAAGCATCCGTAACAGATGTTAGCCAATAGTCTGGGATTCAAGGAGCTGAAGTCCAAAATCTCTTAAAGGGCACAACTTGAGGACCACTGTGCTAGACCCTATCCTCCAAATAGCTGCAGCACCTTGAAGAGCTCCTTTAAGGTTCAGATTAGAACCTGCTTTCCCAGACTTGGAATCCTAGGGTTGGAAGAGACCCCAAGGGCCATCCAGTCCAACCCCATTCTGCCATGCAGGAACACGCAATCATAGCTTCCCCTGTGATAGATGGCCATCCAGCCTCTGTTTAAAGACCTCCAAAGAAGGACACTCCCCCACACTCCACTGTCCAACAGCTCTTACTATCAGGAAGGTCTTCCTAATGTTGGGGTAGAATCTCTTTTCCTGTAGCTTTTCTGTTCTCTGGAGCAGCAGAAAACAAGCTTCCTTCTCAGTGTGACACCCCTTCAACTATTTAAACAGGGCTATCATATCACCTCTTAACCTTCTCTTCTCCAGGATAAACATACTCAACTCCCTAAGGCAGTGATGGCGAACCTATGGCACACGTGCCAGAGGTGGCACTCAGAGCCCTCTCTGTGGGCACACATGCTGGCGCCCTAGCACAGAGTTTGTCAGAGTTTCTTACTAGAAAGCCAGAGGGACGTGGCACTTTGCAATAAATAAGTGGGGTCTGGGTTGCAGTTTGGGCACTCGGTCTGTAAAAGGTTAACCATCACTGCCCTAAGGCGTTCCTCATAGGGCTTCATGGTTTCCAGACCCTTCACCATTTTAGTCACCCTCCTTTGGACACATGGCTCCAGTTTCTCAATGTCCTTTTTGAATTGTTTTGCCCAGAACTGGACACAGTATTCTGGGACGTATGGTCCATAAATGGGCTTTTCCATGCTGTCTGCCCCCCTCGTTGCTCTCACCTTCTCTTTGTCTTGAAGCAATGGGCAGCGGTAAGGACCCAGCTGTCGGCCAGGATGGATCCTCCGCAGGAGTGGCGTGGGCCCTGAGTTGAAGGGATCTGGATGCTGACGAGCCACGGCCAAGCTCCGGGCAAGGCGTCGACGCCACCCACGATCCGCATGCTGCCGCCATGGGTGGGCGCCAGGGGCCGCTTCCCACAGGCTGAAGTGACGAAGAAGAGGGCAGGCACAGATGGAAGTCAGCAACAAACAAACAAACAAACAAAAAGCCTTATGTAGCTGGATGCTGGCAGACAGCTCTGAGAGATCGGTGGTGCCCACTACAATTCTCCTGTGCCCCTAACCCCAGTGAATGTGGAGGGACAAGTGTATTTACTCCATCGTGCAACAAAAATTAGATTATTTGAAAGCAACCATAATATAAGGCATCCTATCCCTGAAACTTAAAAAATGCCATCAAGGAAAGAATCATAGTATGATGTTATTATATAATGTTTAATAATATTATTATTTGATTAGATGGTTCAAATGGTATTGTTGGAATAAACATATGCAATGTGTAAGTTCAGCTGACTGGGAAGGACTGAGACTCTGCTTTCTCCTCTCTCTCTACTGAGTTAACTGAGTGCAAACTGCTTTCCCACTTTGAACTAAGGCTGCATCTGCACTGCAGAATGAATGCAGTTTGACACTGCCATAGCTGCCATGGCTCCATGCTATGGAATTCTGGGGCTTGTTGTTCTGTGAGCTATTTAGTCTTCTCTGTCAGAAAGCTCTGGTGCCACAGTAAACTACAAATCCGAGGATTTCACAGCATGGAGCCATGGCAGAGTGGTGCCGAAGTACATTATTTCTGCATCGCAGACACAGCCCTGGTTTTGCAGCAAACTGAGCCAAATTTTAAAAGCAGTTGACTAAGTGGGATAGAAGAGGGTCTAAATCAGAGGTTCTTGACTTTGATCCTCCAGTTGTTTTGGACTTCAGCACCCAGAAGCCTTTGCCAGCATGGCCAATGAGGAGAGAATCTGGGAGATGACGTCAAAAACATCTGGAGGACCAGAGGTTGAGAACCACTGGAAATGGTGGTTGCCTTGGCTGTTGGTCTTGCCACCTTGAGGCTCGGACAAGTGGCTTTCTGAAACACGAGGCCCAAAGCCAGATCCTGAGACTTGGCTACAACCCAAGGTGGCCAACTGGGGCAGACTGGGCATTCCCCCTTTCCAAAATAGAAGAAGCAAAGCTATTTGAGGTCAAGGAGATAGGCCTGATCTTACCCTGCGTTGCCTCCTGGACCTAAATGGGTCAAATCCTCTTCCACAGTTCAGGTCCCCACAATATTAAGACCTCAAAACACCAATGGGGGACCTCCATTAATATGGTGAAGGTGAGATACAGCACATAGGGTCAGGGATGTCCCATCTATGACTCAAGTAGAGAGCGTACACCTCCCAGGCTCAATACTCACTCTGCGGATCATAGCCATGCGTCCCGATGAATCGCAGGAAGGTCACCATCCCCAGGAGCAGCCCAGCAGGGGCGCCCATCATGAGCTGGGGCTCTTGGCACCGGTTCCATGTCATTTGAGTCATGCCTCAGCATCACCAAGGTGCCGACATCCGTGGATTCTTCTTCTGCGTTGCTAGGAGATGTGGCCTGGGTTCGGCCACCGGGACGGGGGCTGGAAGGAAGAGGTCACCCCATCGTCTCATTGGCCATGGGAGAGGACTCTGGGAAGAAGAAGAAGCCTTCTTGTCCACTCTGCATCCAGTGTGGGACCGAGCAGACTTTACAAGCTAGGAGAGGACTATGGCCGGGGGCCTTTGGAACATCAGCACAATAAGGCATTCTGGAACCTTGGGGGTCTTCTGGAAGCACCACCAGAAGGCCTTGCTGCTGGGGCCGGATGGAACAGAAGAGCTCAGGTTGGAACCTCAACCATCAGATGACCCTTCTTTGGTCCGGTCTTGGTCATTGTCACCAATAATAGGAACTTGGATGGATAATGAAGAAGTCACCTCAGATGCATTTGGGGACAACGCTCAGGTCAGAGAGCAGAACGTTGAGGGTCAACATTGTGCATGCCAAGCCCACTGCTTCCCCCAAAAAGAGGCCTTCCCAAACTTTGGTCCTCCAGATGTTTTGGACTACAGCTCCCAGAATGCCTGGCTGTTGACCAAGCTGGCTGTGGCTTCTGGGAGTCCAGGTCCAATACATCTGGTGGGTCAAAGTTTGAGGATCTCTGCCTTAGGATGAGGCTAGAGTTTGTTACTAGTTACCTGGCCTTTTGCACAATCCAAAAATTGGTCCTCTGGGTTACGGAGAAGATCATCTCTCATTCTCCTTCCTTTCGCTTTAATGACATTTTGTACTAAAGCTGGTTTGCAAATACCCATGTGCAGGCATATATATATATATATATATATATATATATATATATATATGCACGTATATTTAGAAAGTCATCTCCCGTTTCCTCTGCCTCCCTCAAAGAGTTGCTCGAAATTGTTTAGGGGAAAAAAGTAATAATGTTAAAATTACCTAAATCTAATATTTAACTAGAGAGTGTGTCTCCATGCCCTCATGTTACCTGTTGATTTCGATGGTGATTCCATGAATTTCACAGGGTTTTCTTAAGCAATGAATTCCCAGAGGTGGTCCAGTTCCTTCATCTGAAATCTAGCCAGCAGCACCTGGCATCCCCTGGCAGTCTCCCATCCCCAAGCACTAACCAAGGCCAACCCTGCTTACTTTCCAAGACCAGATGGGAACAGGTGCCTATAGGCTACAATGCATCCCAGACTTTGGTCCTCCAGGTGCTCTGGACTTCAGCTCCCAGAATTCCTGACTGTTGAGAATCACTGATCTAGATGGCCCTTGCTATCTGCTGGGGTTCGGTTCCAGGCCCCCCTGCGGATACCAAAATCCCATTAAATACAATGGCATAGTAAAATAGCGTCCCTTATATAAAATGACAAAGTCATTGTTTGCTTTTTAGAATTTATATATTTTAAAAACATTTTCAAGCCACAGATGCTTGAATCCATGAATAAATATACAGAGGATCAACTGTGTGTGGTGCAATTAGCAGGAAAACTAGAGCGGTGTAGTAGCCGGAGCGTTGGATTACTACTTGTGGAGATCAGAGTTCAAATCCCTCCTTGGCTAGGGAAACCCACAGAGTGACTTGGAGCAAGTCACGCTCTCTCAGACTCAGAGGAAGGCTATGTTGATGTCCCTCGGAACAAATCTTGCCACCGAAACCCTGTGAGAGGTTTGCCATGGGGTCTACATGTTTGAAGGCACCCAATAAAAACAACAAATCTTTTTATTTAGGGAGGCTTTTGTCTGTTAATAAGGGACTTTGATGCTAAGGGGAGTGTCCCACACACACACACACACACATATATTAGAATCATAGAGTTGGAAGAGACCACAAGGGCCACCCAGTCCAACCCCATTCTGCCATGCAGGAAATCCAAATCAAAGCATCCCCGACAGATGGCCATCCAGCCTCTGTTTGAAGACCTCCAGGGAAGGAGACTCCACTACACACACACACACACACACACACACACACACACACAGTGCGCCTGCACCATATGTGGGTTTGCCATATGCTGACTCAAGGTCACGTGGACAGCAAGCTCACATCGAATGAATTGGGCATGCACCCGCACCACACAGCGCATGGGAGCGCACCCCATTCATACAAACAGGACTTGAGGTCCTGTGGTTTTTGTCTTATGTGTGTGGCGCATCCAGAACGGATGGCAAGGGTGGCTGTGTGTGTGTGTGTACAGTGGATCCTTTGTATACCCCTGGCGTATGAGGAAAATTGCCTATGCTCAAGTCCCATTAAAATCACTGGGTGTGGGCTGCCATTAGCAGCATGTGCGTATGCCTGCACCACTCACGCCATTTAGTCTGCCTGGGCTTGTAGTCCGCAGGACCTCAAGTCTGAGTAAGGCAAGCCTGTGTATGGGGCAGGCCACCAGTATACAAACACACACACACACACACATTTGCGCAAGAACTGAGGACCATTGGAGGACCACCATAAATCAGAAATGTCTTGAAGGCACACAACAACAACAAAAACAATATTTTTTTTGGAGAGGCCTTTGTCTATTCAGAAGGGACTTTGATACTTAAAGGAGTGTCTCACATACGCACACAGACACACATGGTGTGTGTGTGTGTGTGTCTGCCCAAAAACTGAGGTCCATTGGAGGACCACCATAAGTCAGAAATGGCTTAAAGGCACCCAACAACAACTAACTAGCATTATCCTTATGTTCTTGTGGGAAGGACCAGGATGGAACCAAGTTGCAAGGATAATTCCTGCCCTGCGATGATTCAAGGAACAAACATGGATGGGGAGTGGTCCTCTCTTCCCTTCTCCCCTGCTTCAGTTTTTGGCTTCAATTCTGATCCAAAATCATTATTTGGGAAGTTGGTGAACGGGGCCCAGAAAGTACAGTGGTCCTCTGTACATTCGCTGGGGTTAGGGGCGCAGGACCCCCGTGAAAGCGGGGGAAATGCAAATAAAGAAACACTGTATTTTTAACCTGAGAGAACCCCTCTCTAGGAATCTCTAGGTCCTGCAGTGCAACCTTTGCTGGAAGTTGACCATAAAGTTGAGCTGGAGGACCTAGAGATTCCTAGAGAGAACATATTAATCAAATCCGTCAATAATAAAATCTGCAAGTTTCCGGACCCTCCGCGGATACCAAAATCCATGGACGATCGAGTCCTATTAAATACAGTGGCCTAGTCAAATGGTGTCCCTTATATAAAATGGCCAAAGTCAAGGTTCCCTTTGGGTCCTTTATATTTCTGGGAACATTTTCAGTCTCTGGAAATGGAGGGAGGACTGTATTTTTGGCTCATCGACTTGAATGGCAGGTCTGTGGTGTTCGTGCGCCCCCAAGTGGTGAGAGCTGGAACAGTCACCAAAGCAGAGAAAATCCCCATCTTCACAGCTTCACTTTTGCACAAAATAAAATAAAAAAAACCCCAAATCTTCCCAAAATCTTATTGCATTGAAGTACACTGAGCATCACAGATAAACAATAAAAATGTTAGTACAGTACAAGAATTAATAAGGTAACTGGGGTTTAACACGGGAGGAAGGATGCAGATGATGATGATCATCACCACCTCTGAAGGCAAAAAGTGATTTTTCCTGCTTTAAAAGCACTGTGTTAAAATCTCCCACACTTAGGGGACTGTTAAATAGCAATAACAGCTCCTCTGTGCCTGTACAGAGTGGAGGAAAATTATGGAGTCAGTTGTTCAGGGATAGCCACTGGCCACGCTGAATGGGGATATTGGGAGATGCAGTGTCCAAAGGCATTTTTACAAACTTGGGAATGAAACCTTATCTCCAGAGATGGGTTCTGCACAGGCAAACCAATTACAGTGGGCCCTTGGTTTCTGATGGGGTTTGGCTCCAGGACTCCTCTTGGATACCAAATTCCAAGGATGCTCAAGTTCCATTACAGACAACAACAACAACAACAACAACAACAACAATAATAATAATTTATTTACTTATACCAAGGCTCTCAGAGCGACATTTCCCTGCCCTCAGGCTTACAATCTAAAGAGACAAGACACAAAAGGAGAAGGGAATGGCAGTGGGGACGGAAGGGGAAAAGTCCAGCAGATCTTCTCTCCCTGGGAGCCTGGACCAGGGCAGAGGGACTGGAGGGAGGGCCCTTCTCCTTACTCAGGTTAGGACCCATTAGGGAAGGCGTTGGGCCTACCTTTCTCTCCCTCAGAGGCCAGGATGGAGTCAGAGGCCTTCTGGGAAGGCTCAGTTCCTTTAGGGAGGCTTGATGGTGACAATGAGATATTGTTGTTGTTATTATTATTACTACATTAGGCCCTTGGTATCTGCTGGTCCAGGACTCCCCATGGGAACTAAAATCCAGGGATGCTCAAGTTCCATTATAGACAATGGGATATCATTATCCATCATCATCATCATCATCATCATCATGACCACAACCACCAGAGTTGGCCCTGTTTATCTGCTGGGATTAGTTTCCAGGTCCCCCATGGACCCAAAATCCATGGATGCTCAAGATCCATTATAAACAATGGGATATTATTATTATTATTATTATTATTATTATTACAGTAGGCCCTTGTTATCTGATGGGGTTTATTTCCAGGACCCCCCAAAGGATACAAAAATCCATGGTATTGTTATTATTACTATTGTGGGCTGGGGCTTGGTCCCAGGACTCCCCATGGTCCTATTATATACAATGGGGCATCGGCGGCATCGGCATCATCATCATCATCATCACCATCACCAGTGTGGGCCCTTGGTATCTGCCGGGGTTTGGTTCCAGGACCAACCCAAGAATACCAAAACCCATGGATGCTCAAGTCCCATTAAATACAATGGCATAACAAAATGGTGCCCCTTGTATAAAATCAAGGTTTGCTTTTTGGAATATATATTTGCAAGCCATGGATGTTTGCCTCTGAGGACCTGGAGGGCTGGCTGTACCTTGCATTTCTCTTTGCTGAAATTCATTTTGTTAGTTTTGACCCGGCTCTTGAATCAATTCAGGTCAATCTGAACATTTTTCTGAACATTTTCAAGTTGTGGATGCTTGAATCCATCCATGGATACTGAGGGCTGACTGTACTTTTTGCAAAGTTGCGGCCTGTTAAAAGGAACTTTTCCAAGCCCTGGAGGGAACAAGGGCTAAGAGGTTGATGCACAGCTGCAGCATGAGGGTTTTGGGCCACATTGGGGGGCACAGCAGGGTTCGAGAGAGGGGTCCATGCCCCTTGCAAGCTGGCTCTCCCCAAACTCCATCTGCTTGTCAAAAAGCGCCTTCTGGAAGCGGGTCTCCTTGAGGACAGCCAGAACGTCTGGCCCCACGGTGCTTCCCTGGAGGAGGTTGTAGTTCTCAGCAGGATCCGAATCCAGGTCGAACAGCAGTGGGGGGTCATGGGCCTTCAATAGGGCGGTTCCTTGGCAGTCGGCGTCCGGAGTCATGCCGCTGTGGAAGGCACCTGGAGCAGAAAGAGACAGATGAGACGGGTGAGAGGGACGGGTCAGAGAGTGACCACAAGGCCAAGGGAAGGGAGAACCACGCTGAAGGACAAGCATCCCCTTGGTGTTCTTGTTGTGTGCCTTCAAGTCATTTCCAACTTATGGCGACCCTATCATGGGGTTTTCTTGGCACATTTCTTCCGAGGGGGTTTGCATCTGCATCCAGAGGAGGGTGACTAAAATGGTGAAGGTTCTGGAAACCATAAAACCCTAAGAGGAAAGACTTAGGGAGCTGGGGATGTTTAGCCTGGGTTAAGGGGTGATATAATGGCCCTGTTTAAGTATTTGAAGGGGTGTCACATTGAGGAGGGAGCAAGTTTGTTTTCCCTCGGAGTCTGGTGGGGTCTCCTCCTTTGGAGATCTTTAAGCAGAGACCGGAAGGCCATCTGTCAATAGGGATACTCTGATGGAGAGTTCCTGCATGGCAGAAGAAAGGGGTTGGACTGGATCAGGGCCCTTCTTGGGGTCTCTTCCAGCTCTATGAGTCTCTGACTCCATGCTTGAAGCCTAAAAAGGGCCAGGTTGCCTTACATCCCTCACTTTCCTGGCTGAAAGGGGCAGCGAAGACCACCAGAGATGTGGGGAAGGCAGGGGCAGAGTCGGCTGGGCTCAGACCTCTTTTCTCCCATTTGCAGGAGGAGGAGGAAGACTCACCTTGAGTGAAGAAGTGGGCTTTGTACTTCTGGTAGCGGACAGCAAAGACACCCAGCAACTGGTTCGGGGATGGTGGGTAGTAGAACATCACCCGGCGGGGGCTCTGTGGGAAGAAATGACATGGCGGCATGCGGTATGTGGGGCTGACACATCTTTTAACAAGTTAATAGGAGAGAAGAAGAGAAATCCTTTGGCTGACCAGGGTTGCGGGGGGGACACAGAGGCACACTTTTTGTAAAAAGCCCAGTGCATTTCAGCCTCTTCTTCTTCAGCGTTGTGTACTGGTTTGTGCAAAGTTCAAATGCCAGTTCAGCCATGAAACCCAAGTCACACTCTCTCAGCCTCAAAGGATGGCCATGGCAAACTCCCTCTGAAGAAGAAAATGCCATGATAGGCTCATCTTAGGGTCGCTGTAAGTCGGAAACCACTTGAAGGAACACAACAACCACAACAAAGGGATAGAAACAAACACAAAAACCATATATCAGTATTATAAAAAACAGAACACTCAATTGAATCTAACCCACTTAAAACACATTTTTCATATTAAAAACATATACACACTTCAAAAGGAATCACTGAAGTTGAAAATATCTCCAAAACTCTCCAAAATACAGGACAATGGAGAATAAAGTTTGAGTGCCACTTTTTTCCCATTTAAACAACATTAAAAACATACAACCACATACAACAATTGCAAATCCAGTAGAAAGTAACGAATTAATATTGGATGCATTTGAAAAGTTTGGTCGGGTTGCCGGATATAAAATAAATAAAGAAAAAACAGCAATGTTAATGATGAATATGACAAAAGAAGAAATGAATGAAATGGTAGAGAAAATGGGTTTCCAAAATAAAAAACTGGTGAAATATTTGAGTATCAACATGACTACAAAAAATAAAGACCTTTTTGAAAATAATTATGGTAAAACCTGGAAAAAGATTTAAAAAGATTTAATGAATTGGAAAAACGTAAACATTTCATGGATGGGGAAGACGGCTCTTATAAAGATGACTGTTCTTCCAAAAATGATCTTCTTCTTCCAAAGCCTCCCTATAATAACTAATGAAACGCCGTTTAGACAATGGCAAAGAGACATATCCAAATGTATATGGGATGAAAAAAGGCCAGAATAGAAATGAAAATATTGTGCAATTCGGTGGAGAGAGCTGAGTTGGCATATTGTTGTGAACTGCTATGATCTATGGAATAGCAGTATATAAATATTATTATTATTATTATTATTATTATTATTATTATTATTATTATTATTCCCCAGCCTGAAACGGCTCTCTCAAGCTTGTGCTCCTATGGGATAAGATTGGGAAATAAAAGAAACTTGAATTTGGAAAACTATCAATTAAAATTTGGCTTGCATGGATAGTTAATATATGATAAATTAAAAGCGGATAGTAATTTTAATAATCAAATTATTAGGAAATCGTTATTAAAGATATGGTTAAGGTATAAGAAAAAATGGTGTCCTAGAGTCCATTTGTGGACTTCATCAAACGAAGCTACGTTTGGAAGGGAACAATACAAAGAGATTCCCAAACAGGCAGATGCTAAAAGAGTGCTGAAATCACAAGAGGACTGATACCTGGAGGGTTTGGATAGTAACTGGTTCTCCTACAGACAAATTCGAGAACGTTTCTCAGTTGATCTGAGAGAAGGAGGAATAGGGGAAGGAGGTACCAGATTTGAGAGGATAATTAAATACCCACAGAAACAAATATCAAATGTATATACATTAATATTAGAGTATGACTTGGAAACTGAAATGGTGAAAGAATTTATGTTAAACTGGGCTAAAGATATAAATGAATCAATACAATTGGATCAATGGGAGAGGCTTTGGAAGGGAGAAATCAAACAAATTATCAGTGTGGATTTGAAGGAAAACATACATAAGTCCATGTTCAGATGGGACCTTAACCCTCATAGATTATCCAAAACGTTTAAGGAAAATAAGAACCTTTGCTGGAAATGCAATAAAGAGCTAGGAATTGTCCTAAAGTAAAGACATTTTGGAGAACGATACACACAGAAATGAAAAAAAATGGGATTAAAGGGAAGGCCGACTGTTAAGTTCTATCTCTTAAATATGATGGAAGACCCAGAGCATCAAAAAACCCATGAAAAAGTCATGCTGCTTGCCCTCATCGCGGCCAGGAAGATATGCACCAAGAAGTGGAAAAAGGAAACCTGGAGATGGAAGATGATAGAGATTTATGGGATGGAAAAACTGGCACAACTGGTAAAAGATAGACCTTTGGAAGAATTTGACAAAGAATGGAAAGTGTGGGAAATGTATTTGAGTAATTTAAAGGAAGACGAGATGTATAATATTATAGAAGGTTCATAGGATAAAATAGGGATCTTTGCTTAGTTGGGATAAATATAGGTTTAGGTCGTTTTTTTGTAAATTTAGTTATTTATTTTTGTTATATAATAACACCTCTTGATTATTATTAGATTATTTTCTATTATTTTATGATTATAAACAAGAATGCTGATATCAACTGCATGCAGACAAAGCTTAGAAAAGAGAGTTATATTATGTGTTTATAAAGGTATGTTAAAACACGGGAAAGGAGTCGTCGTTAATACGGAGGGATAGGAAATAACCTATTTAGCTAAGAAGATCAGAAGGAATCACGGAAGATTATGGTGATGAAATAGAGTTCAGTAGGAAAAGAAATAGACAATGTTAGAACTTGGTCAGTATCTAAGGAGAGAAAATATACTGTTTAGAATAGTCTTATTGAGATATTGGAGTATATTTTGCATATAAGGTTTTTATTCTTTTATTCTATGTCTTTTGTTTTGGGTTTTTAATACTTAATAAAATGTATTTTAAAAAAACAAAAAACAAAACCATACAACCACAAATCACCAACACAAACAACTAATAAGTACATTACATACACTCACAAATAAAGACAATTCACAGTTACACACCAGGAACAAACAAATAACATGGCAAATAGATAACTGAAGCAATATTACCTTCTATTTACTAACTTCCTATACAAGTGTTGATCCCATCTTTAATTACTGTAATATGAGTTTCTCATTATAACGTCTTTTAAGTAAGTCTCTACGATTGTGTAAAATAATATACTATGCTTTAAAGCTGTATATTTAGTTTACTGTCTTTAAACCTATTGTTTGTATGACTCTCTTAATGAATGCTTCTCTCTTTTATAAAAAAATATGATTAAAGTAACAAAGATCTTAATAAAGTTTGATCGTCACTTTTCTAAGTTTTTAATCGTATTGTGTTTTTAGAGTATAAGCCACTTTGGGTCCCAATTGTGTGTGTGGGGGGGGGGGGGGGGGGATGCAAATAAAATTAATTAATTAATTAATTAAAAATCCTAGGTCTATCCTGTCTTTAATATTTGTAGTATGTGACCATCTATCTCAAAGCCTGCCCTCCGTTCCTGGCCAACAATACCTGAACATAGGTTTCTGTGGGGGTTTTTGGGCTCTGTGGCCATGTTCCAGAAGAAGCAGACACAAAGCCTCCTTGCATATCCTCCCATCCTGAGGCCTCACCAGTCAACAGCAACAGAACAACACCCAGATGAACATGTAAATCACTCCTCCCAACCCAGGGTCACACACAGTGTGTGTGTGTATACACAAACACACACACACACCACTCTCTACCATGCCTGCATTCTCTGAAGATGCCATCCATAGTTGTCAGGAACAAACACTTCCAGAACATGGCCATATAGCCCAAAACCCCCACAAAAACTATAATGCGTGAACTCTCTGTGAAGCTGGGGCTCAACAATGCACACCACCAGCACTCAGCTAGTAGCAAGGAGTCCCACATGGAGAGCACATAGGGCCAAGGACCACTTTCCATGCTGGAGGGCTGGTCCTGGAGGAAGGCAGAGGGCCAGAGAAAGAGGGAAGCCACCAGAGCCAGCCAAAGATGGCCACCTGCCTGCTGCCGTTATATCATGCCCCGCCTTGAGAGTTTGGCTTCAGAAGACAAAACAGATCTACCGCAGCCATGCCCTCCTCCATTTCAGTCCGATCACCATCTGAGTTCTTTATCCAGAGGAAGGGAAAGTTTCAAATCCTCAGGAAAGGTGAAGGCTTTTGCATTTGGCACTAACCCAGTGCTTCCATTGCAGGTGAAGAGACAGACTGCGCACATGCAGTGGCTTAATGCCCTCTGGAAATACACTCTGCAACTTCGGTGGGGCTGAGTTGGCGGGCTTTATAAGGCAGGGGCTTTTCCTCACTTAGGTTGCTGGAAGAAAACGTGGTCTTGAAGAGGATCGATTAAAACTGAAGCAGAGAATTATCGTGCTGAAATATTGGGAGCAAGAGTCACCCAGATGACAGATATTAGGTCAGATCAAAGCATCTGCTCTGGAATGTAAAAACCCTGAAATGGCTCCTGATTCAAGTTGTTACCCCAAATCAGAGGATATAATGCAGGGACAGTTGGGGACAGTAAAAGGAAAAACGTAGAGATAACAGTTTGATGGGTTTGCATGAAGGATGGAGAAACGTATCTCTGGCATCCAATGAGTGTAAATGGATGTATATGTTTAACTTATGTATATCCAATGAATGCAATTTGTAGTTTTCTTTGTTCAAAGTTCTATAAAAGATTGAGTCACTTGTAAACAAGACCTCCAGAATTTGGATGTTTTCCTCTGCAGCCAAATAAACTCTGTTTCCTTTTCAATTGTGCTCCTGGTCTCCCTGGTTCTAGAAGAAACGTCTCTCTCTCTCTCTCTCTCTCTCTCAGTCTGCATCTACTGTGAGACAGGACCCTGTGATTTACAACCCCAGACTGTTTCTTTTTACTCTGATATCATGTTTCTCTTACTTAGACTCTGCTTTGATTTATGGTCCCTGACCCTGGACCGTTTGTTACGGGATTCTGCTTGTTCCTTTAGCTACTGCACTTCTGTCACCTTGCGTTCTGTTGCAACATGACAGCAGGACACAATGGCCCTCTGCCCTGAATCTTTCAGACAAGAAAGCCGACCAGAAGACTCACCTTCCCGCTTCCAAAGAGGACGGGGCTGAGGTCGTATCCGTCCAAAGTCACATTGGGAAGGGGCACGCCAGCCATGGCTGCTAGCGTTGGCAAGATGTCGAGGGTGCTGGCCATCTCATGGGTGACGCCTGGCCTCCGAGAAAAGGGACAAAAGGGTCAGGGAATGAGCATGGGGTAGGGACCCTCCTGCCCCATTTAGCCAAGAGATGTCTGCTACCCCATCCCCCAAATAGGCCCTGTCCAAAGGCAAACCGAAGCCCACCCCACCAACTTAAATGGTTTATTATTTGTCATTTAAAATCCTTCTCTCCAGCCTTCTAATTGAAGATCCCAGGGTGGTCCTAAATGCAATGTCAAACATTTAAAGCAATTTAGAATAGCAAAGGAAATGGAAATAGGCCTAAATCAAATTAAAAATCTGATGTATTTTTTTTAAAGTTCTAAATTAAACAAAGCAATTTAAAGCTAGTTAAAGGAAAGCACATGTAAGAATTTGGATGAAATCAACTGATCCCAAAATATCTAACCAAAAGTCATGATAAGGAAGGCCTCATTCCCACACACCCCCACTGAATATTTCCCCTGCTCTTTAAATTATGTTTAAAGATGTTTAAATTAAGTTTAACATATGTATAAAGAGATCTTTTAGTCAGTTTTTAAAATGTTCTTAATTTATGTATTGGAAATTTCACATATCTGACTCTGCTGCAGAGAAGGAACTGTTGGGCTGCAAGGCAACAGATAAACGCATCAAATAGATCAAATAGGTGAACTTGATGGTCATCTTGGCACACAAGCTCTAAAATGGGCCCCTGTGTGCACACACAGAGAAAAGAACACAAACAGTCCTTTTGGGGAGAACCTGGTGTCCAAACAACATGGAGTAAACCTGACATTACCTGCGTTTTGCATCTGCTATAACCACTAGGAGCTGGGCATGTTGGGACATGTTGAAGGAACTGGGCATGTTCAGCCTGGTGAGGATAAGACTGAGGGGTGACATGACGGCACCCTTTCAATGCCTCAAGGGCTGCCCCAGAGAGGAAGAGGTGGGCCTGTTCTCTGCTGTCCTGGAGGATGGGACCAGGCCTGATGGTTTTAAATTACAAGGGGCTAGATTTCAGCTGGACATTGAAGGGAACGTCTTAATGGCGAGAGCGGTTGGGCAATGGAACCAATTCCCTAGAGAGGTGGCGGGGTCTCCTCCTTTGGACTTCTTCCAGAAGAGGCTGGGAAGCTACCTACTGCTGGCAATGGTTTTGTTGGAGATCATGGACTGTGGGGTGTTAGACCAGATAGTCCATGAGGCCCCGTCCAACTCTGCGATTCCATGTTTCCATGATTAGTTGGAGCAAGTACAGGGAAGGCCAATGAGGCTGAGAAGCAATATGAAGAACAAAACAGATGAGGAGAGGCTGAAGGAGCTTGGCATGTTCAGCTTGGTGAAGAGAAGATGGAGGAGTGACATGATTGCCTCCTTTAAATAGCTCAATAGCTGCCCCAGAGAGGAAGACCAAGTGTAAGGGTTTGCAGTTACAGGAGGGCAGATTTTGATTGTCTCTTAGAAGGAACTTCTTGATGGTGAAAGTGGTTCAGCAGTGGAACCAATTAGTCATTGAATCATAGAGTTGGAATGGCCACAATGGCCATCCAGTCAACCCTTGCTGCCATGCAGGAACTTACAGTCAAAGCATCTCCATTGACAGATGGTGATCCAGCATCTGCTTAAAAACCTCCAAAGAAGGAGAGTCCATCACTCTCCAAGGGAATATATTCCACTGTCCAACAGCTCTGTCAGGATGTTCCTCCTAACATTTAGGTGGAATTTCTTTTCCTGGAGCTTACATCCATTGCTTCATGTCCTCTTCCCTGGAGCAGCAGAAAACAAGTTTGCTCCCTCCTCAATATGCTATTCCTTCAAATATTTAAACGTGGCTATCATGTCCCCTCTTAACCTTCTCTTCTCCAAATGTCCCCAGCTCCCTAAGACTCTCCTCATATGACACAATTTCCAGACCTTTCAGCATTTTGGTCGCCCATCTCTGGGCACACTCCAGAAGAATGAGGGGTGGCATGATTGCTCTCTTTAAATACCTCATTGGCTGCCCAAGAAAGTAGAGGACAAGTTTGTTCTCTGCTGCCCCAGAGGGTAGGACCAGGTCTAATGGTTTAAAGTTACAGGAGGGTGGATTTTGACTGAACATTCAGAAGAATGTCTTGAGAATGAGAGTGTTGGGCAATGGGGCCAGTTGCCTGGAGAGGTGGCGGGGTCTCCTTCTCTGGACATCTAAATAAGAGGCTGGACAGCTACCTGCCGGGGAAGCTTTAGCTAGAGATCCTGCATTGGATTGGAGTTGATGGCCTCTGGGGATCCTTCCATCTCTATGACTCTATGGTTATATAAATGGCCAGACTTACCCGGAGTGATGCGTCCAGGCCAGTAGGCCACAGCCGGCTCCCTCACTCCTCCTTCATAGGTGGTGCCTTTGCCACACTTGAGGATGCCAGAACTGCCGCCCCGGGACATGCGCATGGTCTCAGGGCTGCAAAAAATGAAAGAAGCCAAGTGAGGAACACACATTAAAGCCTATTTTCTCCCTTCACCTTCAGATGACTCTCAGAAACTTTGCATCTGAAGAAGACAAAGCAGCTTAGTACAGTCACCCCTCCTTTTTCGCAGGGGATTCGTTCCAGACCCCCTTGTGAAAATGGAGTTTCGCGTATATTCAAGCCCCATTGGCTTGAATATACTGCACGTGCCCCATTCATTCCCCTCCGTTTGTACCTTGCACATAAGCAAGGGACATGAGTCTGAAGACCACGAGAACGGAGGGAGGACTGTACTTTTAATTGTTTTAACATGTGCTGTTTTTAAGTGCTTTTATCTTTTTGTTGTTGTTGGGTGTCTTTAAGTCACTTCCAACCTATGGCAATCCTAAGAGATGTGGTGGCTTCAAACAGAGGCTGGACAGCCATACTTTGATTGTGAGTTCCTGCATGGCAGAAGGGGGTTGGACTGGATGGCCCTTGGGGTCTCTTCCAACTCTACGATTCTATGAGATCACATTCATACTCACCCGTTGTCAGCAGTGAAGAAGACCAAGGTATTCTTCTGCACCCCATTGACCTGCAAGGCTTGCAAGAGGTGCCCCACCGACCCATCGAATTCAAGGAGAGCGTCTCCAAAAGGCCCCCGGGGCGACTGACCAGTGTACTCTTGGCTTGCAAACTGGGGGTAGTGCGTATGCTGGAGAAAAAAAGGACACATTACCTGTCAACAAGTCTTGCAAAAAAGTCATTATAAATCAATGTGATGCCCCCAAATCTGTTACAAATCTGAATATTTACAAACTTTGGAAGCAACAAATTTATTCCTGCAAGTAATGCATCAGCCGTGTAATAATAAACAAAAGCTTTCTTGGACCACATCTTCACTGCAGAAATAATAATAATAATAACAACAACAACAACAACTGTTTATTTATACTGCTTTTCCACACGATCAATGTGGTTTACATCACAAGGTTACGACCAAAGTCATAGTACAGCAAAAGGCAATTAAAAATACGATACTTTTACAATACGATAAAAGCAGGTCAGTAAAATTATCTAAAAACATACAATTAGTTAAAACAGAATTATATACAGATAGGTAAATCAGATTGGGATGTGAATTCACTAAAGAGAGTCGGCAGGATGAGCTTGTTGAAAGAGGTAGGTTTTTAATGCCTTTTTGAAGGCTTCCAATGAGCCGCTAAGGCGGATCTCTTCCGGGAGGTCATTCCAGAGGGAGGGCGCTATGGCTGAATAAGCCCTTTGATGGGTTGACGCAAGCCTCACCTTGGGGTATTCAAGTAATAGCTTCCCTGTTGTTCTGAGGGTGCGGGGCAGATTATGTGGGGAGCAGTGCTCCCTCAAGTAACTCGGACCCAAGCCATGTAGGGCTTTAAAGGTAACGACCAATACTTTGTCTTGCGCCCGGAAGCTAATAGGCAGCCAGTGGAGAGATTTTAATATCGGTGTTATATGGTCCGATCTTCGGGTGCCCATGACCAATCTGGCTGCAGCATTCTGAACTAACGGAAGCTTCCGGACCTGATACAAAGGTAGCCCCATGTAGAGCGCATTACAGAAATCCAAACGAGAAATTACCAGCGCATGTACTACTGTTTCAAGGTCCTTTCGATCCCGACAGGGGCGCAGTTGGCGTATCAGCCGAAGCTGGTACCAAGCACTCCTGGCCATCGCATCCACTTGAGATGATAATTGTAGAGATGAGTCCAGGAGTACTCCCAAACTGCGAACTTTGTCCTTTAGGGGAAGTGTAACCCCATTCAGGACAGGATGACAAACTTCCCTACCTGGGTTCAAAGGACCTATCATGAGTACCTCTGTTTTCTCTGGATTCAGCTTGAGTTTGTTTTCCCTCATCCAGCCCATTACTGACCCCAGGCAGGCGTCCAGAGGAGAGATGCCTTCCTTAGTCACTGTATCAGTTGGAGACATGGAGAGATAGATCTGGGTGTCATCAGCGTACTGATAACACCAAGCTCCATGCTTCCGGATGATCTCTCCCAGCAGCTTCATGTAAATGTTAAATAGCATGGGGGACAGAATGTCGCCTTGAGGGACGCCCGATGTTAACTCTCTTTTACGAGAGCTGCTGTTCCCCAGCCTCACCATTTGGAATCTCCCCGAGATATAGGACCGGAACCACTGGAGCACAGTGCCTCCGATACCCAAATCTCCCAGGCGTTCTAGAAGGATACCATGGTCAATGGTATCGAAGGCTGCTTAATGCAGTTTGACACCGCTTTAATTGCCATGGGTCAATGCTATGGAATTCTGGAATCTGTAAGTTTTTTTTTAGGTATTTAGCCTTCTCTGCCAGAGAGATCTGGTGCCACAACAAACTACAAATCCCAGGATTCCATAGGATAGAGCCATGGCAGTAAAGCGGTGTCAAACACCATTATTTCTGTATTGCAGACGAAGCCCTAGTAACAAGTGTTTAAAGAAATCACATTTGCAAAGTAACATTAAGAAGTGGGAATTGAGTTACTTTATCAGTGTTAAGCGATAATGTCTTTTTGAGATTGTTTTGGAGGTCATTTTTTAAAGTGCATTTCAGAGGTATTGACACAGATTCCCCCCCCCCCCAATCTTATGCTTTCCACCAATCTATTCTAACCCTTTTTCTTAAGTAGCCAGACACGCAAGTGATATTTTTACTCTTCTTTTGCCTGTACAATTTCGAACATCTTTGGCCGATGAAGAAGCCTGCGAAGCATCGAAACCCTGGTCAGCTAATAAAAGTATCACATTTTTATAGATTCTGGATTCTGTTTTGCTGCATGGACAAAACATTTACCCCTGAATATGTTTCCCAGACATGCAGGGAGTTACTTTTCAAACACATGAATGAGTGACAGCAATGCTCAATGCCCATGCGCAGAGCCCCCCCCCCACACACACCTTGGGCAGCCCCTACCCAGGACCTACGTGGGAAGCATAATACAGCAGGAAGGGCTGGTTGCGCCGCGCACAGTCAGCAATGAAGTCCCGGGCAAAGGCATTGTAGCGGGGCTGGAGGCGAGGGAAGGAGAGCGGCTGCTCAACTATAGTCTGGTTCCAAATCAGGGGGACGGTGACCACTCCTTGGTCGCAGGTCCCAAAGCATCGTGTGTCTGGAGGGAAGCAGGTCAGGTTCTGGCACGGTCCCTGCAGCAGAAGGAAGGGGAAGACAGCCCCAGGAAGGAAGAAGGGAAGAAGGAGAACAATGGCAGAAGTGACAAAAGCACCAGGAGGCAAAGGAGAACCAAGTGTGACAAGTCAAATAAACCGAAAATGGTATATTTACAAGAATGAAGATGTTATGGATTAGACCAGTGATGGTGAACCTTTTACAGACTGAGTGCCCAAACTGCAACCCAGACCCCACTTATTTATTGCAAAGTGCCACGTCTCTCTGGCTTTCTAGTAAGAAACTCTGGCAAACTCTGTGCTAGGGCACCAGCATGTGTGCCCACAGAGAGGGCTCTGAGTGCCACCTCTGGCACACGTGCCATAGGTTCGCCATCACTGGATTAGACAATACAATATATGCTGTAACCAACTATGGCTGACCTCCGCATTTGCGGCTTTCACTTTTGCGGATTTTATTATTCACAGATTGGATTAATAGGGATCTCTAGAGTCACTCTGCTGGAAGTTGATCACAGAGTCACACTGAAGGACCTAGAGATTCCTCAAGAAAACATTTCTCTAGGCATCTGTAGGTCCTCCATCATAACTCTATGGTCAACTTCTGGTGGATGTGGATCACAGAATTGTGATGGAGGACCTAGAGATTCCTAGAGAGGGTTAAAAAAATAGACTTTTTTATTTGTAGTTTTCCCACTTTCATGAGAGTCCTGTGCCCCTAAGCCTAGCAAATGTGGAGGGAAGAGTGTATTTACTGCATCATGCAACAAAGAAACAGATTATTTCAAAACAACCATAATATAAGGCATCTTTTCCCTGAAACTTAAAAAATACCATCAAGGAAAGAACCATATTATATTATTATATAATGTAGATTATTATTATTATTCTATCAGATGGTTTAAATGGTATTGTTGGAGTAAATATATGCAATGTATCACCAGTTCATTTTATGCTGCAGCTATCCCTTTTTTCCCATTTCTCATGGAAGGTAAGAAGGCACAATACATGCAAGCGGCGCAAAAAGAAATCCCTTGCCCCAAAGATTCCAGCCACTTGCTACCATAGAAATCCATCTGGTGGTTTCCCCTTTTGCTGCTTTAATAGAGCATAGGAAAGAGACCTTTGTTTGGACTGGAACACCCAGAATCCCCCAGTCTGGCACATGGGACATTTATGCAAAAGCATCTTGTAGGACCTTTGAGACTAACTGAAAAAAAGAACTTGCTAGCATGAGCTTTTGTAGACTTGAGTCTACTCCTTCAGATGCATGTTTGGACTGGAAACAGGCTCAAGTCTATGGAAGCTCATGCTACCAATTTCTTTATTTCAGTTAGTCTCAAAGGTGCAAGATCCTTCTGCATGCTCATTTTCCAGACATTTTCCAATTCTGGGGATTGTAGTTTGTTGTGGCACTAGAGCTTTGCTCATTAAACTACAATTCCCAAAATTCCAGAGCATTGGGCCATGGCAGTCAAAGCAGTGTCAAACCAGATTAATGCTGCAGTGTGGATGCAGGCAGAACCACAGAAGTGGGGGGGGGGGGACCCCAAGGATTGTCTACTGCAACCCTGGCCCTGAAATCAGTGTAGGAATCTACCGCTAAAATGTCCCTCAGTCAAGCATCCAACCCCCCTTTAAAAATCTCCAATAAAATCACATAATCTTAAAGGCTATCTAGTCTAATCTACTTCCGTCCAGGAATACACAACTAATGCACACTTGAAAGATGCCCATCCAACTTCTGTTTCAAGACCTCCAAAGATGGAGAGTCTGCCATCCTCCAAGTCAGTCCATTCCACTGATGAATGGCTCTTATGGTCAAGAGGTTCTTCCTAAAGCTCAGGTGAAATCTCTTCTCTTGTAACTTGAATCCATTGGTTTGTGTACTAGGTTGCTGCCACACTGCAGAATTAATGCAGTTGGACAACGCTTTAACTTTCAACTGTTAAAAATGGAGTTTGCCTCAACATTAATTAATTGCATGAGTGCTGCAGTCTGCACTAATTCTGCAGTTGTGGCTCCATCCTATGGAAACCTGGGGTTTGTAGTTTGTGGTGGCACCAGAACTCTCCGACAGAGAAGGCCAAATATCTCACAAAACTGCAAATACTAGAACTACCACAGCACTGAGCCATGTGGTGTCAAACTGGATTAATTCTGCAGTGGAGATGCAGCTCTGGACTCTGGAGAAGTAGAAAACAAACTGGCTCCATCTTCTCCATGAAATTCTGCATGACCTTCTTCTCTCTTTCTCTCTCCCAGCCAAACATATTAGTACAACATTTCAAATCATCCCCGTCAAAGCCTTCTCTGCATCTGCCTCCCTTTTGGCGCTGTTCCTCACCTGGTCATGGGAGTAAGGCACACCAAAGAAGTGGTCAAACCCTTGGTTTGTGGGCAGGAAGGTGCCATTGGGTCCGAATCCCAGGTGCCACTTGCCCACCACGGCGGTGGCATAGCCCCGGCCCTTCAGCACCTCCGCCACGGTCACTTCAGCCAAAGGAAGGCCTCCTCGGGACCCCGGGTAGAAGACCCCAGGATAGACGCCGGAGCGGGTCTGGAAGCGTCCTGTCAGCAGGGCAGCCCTACAGGGGAGGAAGAGAAGAAGGAGGTTAGACCCAAAGGGATGGCAGCAAACCCAAGAGATGGACCTGGCCAAGCATGCCTGACCCAGAATACAGTGGCAGCTCATGTCTCCCTTGTCAATGAGGCAGCCAACCTCCTCCAGGTCTCGCTCCACAGTAGTTATCCAAGCTGCCAAATCCTAATCCCACAGAATAGGTGCAACGGAGGCTCAACAAGTGAATCTTTACATTTCAGAATTCAAAGGTATAGCTGCGTAAGTCTGTAGAATCAGTATGTAGAGAGATCGTGTAGCACCTTTGAGACTAAGAGAAAGAAAGAAATTGGTAGCAGGAGCTTTCATACATAGAGTCATAGAATAAGAGTTGGAAGAGACCCCAAAAAGGGCCATCCAGTCCAACCCAATTCTGCCATGCAGGAACTCACCATCAAAGCACCCCCAACATATGGCCAGCCAGCCTCTGTTTAAAGACCTCCAAAGGAGGAGACTTCACCACAATCTCTGAGGAAGGAATGTGTTCCACTGTTGAACAGCCCTTACTGTCAAGGAGTTCCTCCGAATATTGAGCTGGGATCTCTTTTCCTGGAGCTTGCATTCATTGTCCTATTCTCTGGAGCATCAGGAGAAAAGCTTGCTCCATCCTCAATGTGACACCCCTTCAAAATACTTAAACAGGGCTATCATATGACCTCTTAACCATCTTTTCTCCAGGCTAAACATCCCCAGCTCTCTAAGTCTACTTCCAAATGAACAGCTCTTACTGCCAGGAAGTTCCTCCTAATGTTGAGCTGGAATCTTTGTTCCTGGAGCTTGCATCCACTGTTCCATGTTCAGTCTCTGGAGCAGCAGAAAACAAGCTTGCTCCATCCTCCTAATGTTGAAGTCGAATCTCCTTTCTTGGTTGCAAGGAATGCTGTTACCTTCCCACTGAAGTGGTACCTATTTATCTACTTCCATTTTTGCTTCCTCTCAAACTGCTAGGTTGGCAGAAGCTGGGCCGTGACAGGAGCTCACCCCATCATGCGGCACTTGGCCCTCAAACTGCCGAACTGCCTTCCGATCATCTTCCGATCTTCCGATCATCAGAACTAGTGTCTTAACCACTAAGCCACCGCATCCCCTGGAGACCAGGGTTCAAATCCTCGCTCAGCCATGGAAACCCATTGGGCAAGTCACACTCTCTCAGCCTCAGAGGATGGCAAAGGCAATCTCCCTCTGAATAAATATTATCAAGAAAACCCTATATATGGTCGCCTTAGTGGGGGGGGGGGGGGCATAAGTCAGAAGCAACTCGAAGACACACAACGACAACAGCAAAACTACATGGACTCTGTTTTAAGATGTTAAAGAACTGCAATATGTTACTTGTTCTGTCTGTTTTATATTGTTTGTTTTTGGTATGACATTTTATAGGGCGGGTGTCTTGTGTTTTAATGGCCTGTAAAGCACAAAGTACAGAGGTCACCATGAGTCAGAAACAACTTGAAAGCACACAACAACAACAACAACAACAACAACAACAACAACAACACACTGTACATGGGGATGCCTTTGGAAACTGTTCGGAAACTTCAGCGGGTGCCAAACATGGCGGCCGTAATGCTGGCCAAGGCCAGTTATAGGTGCATATGAGTCCCTAGTTAGCTTCAAAGGTGACCAGTTTGTTTCTGGGCACAATCCAAAGCAATGGTCATAACCAATAAAGTGCTAAAGCAATAAAGCTTAGGTCCAGACCATCTGAAACGCCATTTCTCTCCATACAAAACTACCAGGGTCCTAAGATCTACCTGAGAAGGCTGTCTCTCAGTCCTGCCACCATCTCACTTGGTGAGAACACAAGAGATAGCCTTTTTATTTAGATGTGTGTTTTTATTTAGATGCGTGTTGTACAGTTGGTCCTCCACATTTGTGGCTTTGAGTTCTGTGAATCTGATTATTTGTGCATTTGATCAATATGTCCTCCCTAAGAATCTCTAGGTTCTCCAGCGCAACTCTGCCAGAAGTTGACCATAGAGTTGCGCTGAAGAACCTAGAAGTTCCTAGAGAAAAGACTTCTCTAGGCATTTGTGGATCCTCCACGATGATTCTATGATCAACCATAAAGATGCAGTGGAAGACCCAGAAATTCCTAGAGAGGTGTTCTCTTAGACTTGAAAGAATAGTAGTTTTTTATTTGCGGTTTTTCCACATTCACGGGGGTCCTTCAGCCCTGACCACAGCGAATGTGGAGGGAGCGCTGTATTCACTTTAACTTTTGTATGGCTTTTAAATGATTTTACATTGTTTTTAAAAATCTTATTGCAAATGCTTCTGACTTCTTATTTCTAAAAGCTGCCTTGGGTCCCACTCTGGGAGAAAGGAAGCATATAAACAAATTAAATAAATAAGCAAACATTTATATTTTCATGTTTGGCTGAAAGTACGGCGAATTTCTGGCCACTTCCACCATTATGGGGCAAACCACCATAAACCACCTGCACTTTGCAAAATGGTGGCATGTGCAATGATTCCTCCTTAGAAATCTTATTTTGTGGTCCTGCATGCAGCTACATGCTTCTGTGTGCATTTATGTATCTCTTTTATGTGTACATATATCCATCTGTCAACACACATATTCACACACACACACACACACACACACACACACACACAGAGCCATATGCCGTGCCTTCCAAAATGTTTCCAAGTCAGCGTAGTAAAATTCCTTTATCAGATCTTGGCCCAAAATGAGCAGCCAAGAGCCGAAAAGACTGAACCTGTCCTACGGATGGTTCCAAGTCATTCTTGTTCCTCTGTACTCATTATGTGGTTTACAGAACATTAACACACAAGAAACCCACCCTATAAAATGTCACAACGGTGAGCCTAAGAGGCAAAGCTTTCATGGGGTTTTCCTCCTGGAAAAAGGATGAAATGTAGGACATGTCCTGAAAAGGAAGATGTCTGGCTCCCCTGGATGGAGGACATTTTGGAATTCCTCCTGGACAGAAGGTTGAAATGCAGGGTATATCCTGGAAAAGGAGGACATCTGGTCCCCCTGGATGGAGGACGTTTTAGAATTCATCCAGGACAAAGGCTTGAAATGTAGGGCATGTCTGGGGAAAGGAGGATGTCTGGTCACCCTGAATTTGGGAGAAAGGTGGCATATAAAATAAATCAATAGACCAATCGATCAATAAGAAAGGCGTACCGTGACGGACTGCAAACTGGGCTGCTGCTGTAGAAGTCAGTGAAGCGAAGGCCACTGGCAGCCATCTTGTCCAGGTTCGGCGTGGCGGAGGTCGGATGGCCATAACTGGCCAGATCCCCAAAGCCCAGGTCATCCGCAAAAATCAGGACAAAGTTGGGGGGCTGGTTGGCCGAACCCACTGAAGAGAGGAGAAGGAGAAAGAGGGCAGAAGGTCCCAGGGAAGGCATGGCCAAGGGGTCCCCCTGACCTCTGGCAAATGGGCACAGCATGGGGATGCTCAGGACAAAAGAGGCCCCATGGGGCGCCAGAGGAGGAAGACCTCAACCCAAATGCAGAGATCATGCAGCAGATGCAAAGTCCCAGCCTTGAGCAACCTTTGCCGTGTTGGAACAGCAGGATCCGGGCCTCAGCACCGAGAGAGTCAGGATCTTGTGGAGCTCAGCGCAAGCAAGCCAAGTCGCCTGGAGAGCAGCTCAAGCTTTGGAGAAGAAAGCCCTGCAGAGAAGAGAAGCAGGCCAGGATAAGGATCCAAGGAACAAAGCGCTAAAGACACAGAGACCAACGCTTTGCAAAGGACACTGAATCCACGATGGAGGTCTTGGGGCCCTTTGGATGTGGCTGGGCTGCAAACCAAAATACCCTGCAGAAATAATCCAGTTGATCATCCTTTAACTGCCCTGGCTGAATGCTAGGCAATTCTGGGAACTGTAGCTTTGGGAGACATTAGCCTTTCCTATCAGAGAGCTCTGGTGCCACGACAAACTACAGATCCCAAGATTTCCCAGCACTGAGCCAAAGCAGTTAAAGCGGTGTGCAACTGGATTACTTCTGCAGTGTGTTTTGGCCATATATCTTCCAGCAGAAGGTGAGGAAAGCTGGCAGTGGCAATCTAGAAGTATCTACAGGATCACATCATCATCATCATCATCATCATCATCATCATCGCCGATACTGTTATCTTCATCATCATATTTATTTCTGTCCCACCTTTCCCCAAAATCAGGATGCAAGGGGACCTGCAAATTAGAATAGAATTCCCTAAATTTTTATTATGGTCGTAGACCTTCACAAAAGTAATTTTAAAATTTATTTATGGGATTGATATCCCACCCTTCTCCCAAAATGGGATGATAGTGTCATTATAAATGATGACAGTATAATCAAAGGCATGCAAAAGATCAACACTGGTCAAAACACACTGCAGAACCAATCCAGTTTGAAACCGCTTTAACTGCCCTGGCTCAGTGCTAGGGAATTGTAGTTTCTTGTGGCACCAGGGCTCTCTGACAGAGGAGGCTAAATATCTCACAAAACTATAATTCCCAGAATCCCCTAGCATTGAGCCAGGGCAGTTAAAGCAGTCTCAAACTGTATTATTTCTGTAGTGTGTTTTGGTGCACTGAAATAGAGTCAAATTTTTAACAGCATTAAAACAATTTAAAGTATACACTAAAAAAGAGGCCGTTACAACAGCAACAACAACAAAAGTGTGTTACAACAGCACACCAGTCTTGCAGAAGGAGCTCCCTTTTGAGTCCTAAAAGCTTGAAAGCTGAATAAGAAGCCTTTGCTTGCTGATGGAAGGAGAGTAAGGAAGGGCCACTTGGAGCTCTGTAGGGAGAGAAATCCAAGATTTGGGGCACCCATAAGAAGGCCCTTCCTTGCTTTCCCACCCTGGACTTTACTCCTAACTTTACACTCACTGACTCACATAGTAGTTGTGTAATGCCACCTCATGAGTCAATTGCAACCCTGCAAAACTGTATGTGCTTGAGGTATGGATAAACGTGTGTGATGCAAACCCATGTTCAATGCAAACCGATGCACGATGCACATCCACTGGCCCAGACCCTGAGATTTTAGAGGCAAAACCTTAGGTCAGAGACAAGCCTTTGTGATGTCAAAAGGTTCCTGGTGATGCCATTAGCCATGCATTGCCCACAGCTGCACAGTTTATGCCATTCAAACAAAAAACACCAGCTCCAACACACACACACACACACACACACACACACACACACACACATCGCATGCACACACCTCAAGGCAGCACTCTCTCCCTGAGATTCCTCCCCTTTGCCCTGAATACCTGAAAAACCTTCAAAATGTCAGAGATGAAACCTGGGATCTGTGGCCAAGCAACATTGGAGACTGGTCAAGACGGCAAACGTTACGAACGAGGAAGAACAAGGCAGAAAGGAGAGGCTGCAGCAGCTTGCTTTTGCCTGAGTCTCCTGGGAAGGGAAAGCTTCAGCCTCTTCCTCTCCAATGCATTAATTGGTTGCAAACGACTTTTGCCCTTTGAGTTCAGTTTGTAGCATTTGAAGGAAGCTGAGGACCAAGGAGAGAGAAAGTGGGACACTTGAGAAGCAGCTGAGAAAGTGGGATGGATGGATGGATGGATGGCAGGGGATTGCATAGGGCTGGTCCTGCCAAACTGGGACAGACGGAGGATATGCGGTATGCAACTGGAGACACTCGAACAAACAGCAGACAGGGACTGACTTCCTAGTTTTTGGTGGGTTTTTGGGGCTATGTGGCCATGTTTTGGAAGAGTTCCATCCTTAAGGAATAAACCTTTCTAGAACATGGCCACATAGCTCAAAAAACCCACAAAAGCCTGTAAAAAGGGTTAAACTGTTCAGCCGTTCATTATTATCCATTCCAAGCAGGTGCATTTTGGGGTCTAAATTCTCTTTGCAATTTGAGATCTTAGTGACCAAGGTCTGTATTCGTCTCCAGTGTCGTCTAGAACAGCGGTTCTCAACCTTCCTAATGCTGCGCCCCTTTAATACAGTTCCTCATGTGACCCCAATCATAAAATTGCGGTGTCTCGGTTCCTAAGGCCGTTGGAAACATGTGTTTTCCTATTATTATTCTTGTTGTTGTTGTTATTACAAGTTTACATTCCACAGATCAACATTATGTTAGGCATAGCTCAAATATATAAATGCAGTAACAAAAATTGTGTGTGTATATACATATGCATATATATATATGTGTGTGTGTGTGTATAAAGATAAAATTAAACTGTTTTTCCTTCCATTTTCCGTCCTCCGGCTCATTGACTAGTCATTGATTTTGCATTATTTCCCTTCCTAGCAACTTCCTTCTTTTGTCGTCTGTCAAAGTCTGAAATGTCTGCCTTTGGAGAGATATCCTTGTTTCTTCTAAAAGGAGTCTTCTCCGTTCTCTAATTTCTCTAATTCAATGTTTTTTAAAAAAGTTTTGTTCCATAATATTATATAAGAATTCATATATTTTCTCTTATTGAATCCTTTCCTGTATAGTTATGTATTATTTGTATGTATTATGATACTATTTCTTAGATTGTATGCCATGGGCAGGATTACTCTTATCTATCTTATTGTTTGCATGGACAGCGCTGTGCAAATCTGCAGCGCTATACAAATAAAGCATCATCATCATCATCATCATCTAACATATGGAGTAAAAAAATGAATTCTGAAAAGCATTCTTGTAAATACAGCAAATGGGGTATAGTTTTCCCCCCGATGCACAGGTATTAAGCATAAATCCGGGAAAATCATATCTACATCCCATATTAAATATATTCATTATCCTTAGTCACTTATGTCATTCTTTATTAACTCACAACATTTCCTTTCTCCCATTTCCATTCTTATAAATCTGTAATTCAAGATAAGTGTTAATTTGTCCATCTCTCTCGTATCCTGAATTTTTTTCAATCCAAATCTCTATGAGAGGAGGCTCTTTCTTTCCTTTTTCCATGGCTTTGCCATCAGGATCCTTGCGCCTGTGAACAGATACAGTATAAGATCGCTCTCCAACATTTTCTTTCATCCTCTGTTTTTAGTATACTGTATAAGCAAATATAGTTTGGGAGAAAAAGAGTATTGAATCTCTAGGATCATGGCCTCATTGCCCGAAAAACCCACAAAAAACTATGGATGCCGGCTGTGAAACCTTCAATGTCACATTCACCCACCGTCAAAAAGTCCCCCAAAACTGCGCCATGAGCCATGTTGCCTATTCACAACCCAGATGTAAGGTAACTTTTTTAAAGCAGAAACCTTCTTAAAATCCTTTATTTAGAGCAGAAATCTGCATTTCCAGAGCAGAAATCGTCCTTTTTGCGTCTGTGCAGAACAACGTTTTCTGCGCAGAAGATGCAAAAACGGGCAAAAACGACTCATGGGTTTCTCCAAGCAGAACAGGTTTCCCAACAGCCAAGAGTCTTGTCCGCACAACAGTCTCCTTATCTGGGGCTCCCAGCACTTGCCCTTTGCAGCTACGCTTCACATATTTTTTAATATTAGGGGTTTTGGTGGGGTTTTCAGGGCTCTGTGGCCATTTCTGGAAGAGTTTATTCCAGACGTTTCACCTGCATCTGTGGCTGGCATCTTCAGAGAAGGCTGGCATGGAAGAGAGTGGGGTGTGTGTGTGTGTGTATATATATACATACATACACACACACACACACACACACACACTGTGTGACCCTAGGTAGGAAGGAATAATTTCCATGTTATATGTATATTATATCTGTATATTGATGATGATAGAATCCTAGAGTTGGAAGAGACCCCAAGAAGGGCCCTGATCCAGTCCAACTCTTATTCTGCCATGCAAGAAATCCCAATCAAAGCATCCCCATTGACAGATGGCCATCCAGCCTCTGCTTAAAGACCTCCAAGGAAGGAGACTCCACTACACTCCTAGGAAGGAGTGTCTTTCACTGTCGAACAGCCCTTACTCTCAGGAGGTTCCTCCTAATGTTGAGCTGGAATCTCTTTTCCTGGAGCTTGCATCCATTGCTCCATTGCTTCCTATTCTCTGGAGCAGCATAAAACAAGCTTGCTCCCTCCTCAGTGTGACATCCCTTCAAAAGCTTAAAGAGGGCTATCATATCACCCCTTAACTGTCTCTTTTCTAGTATTGTTCTGCTGTTGATTTGTTGTTGTTATATTTGTGAATATTCTTTCCGCCTTCAGCTTTTTATGGCCGTCTGTCGTCACAAGAGTCTTGTGGACATTTCTGCTCGCAACTCCCCGACATTTAAGGTGACTTTCCCTGTTTATCGGACGGTGCTTTGAACTCGGTTCAAGGACCGCAATCAAACAGCAATTCATCAGAAATGAAGAAGAAACGCCTAAACAAACCAACGAAGGAAGGCTGCAGCGATACCTGGACCATGAAATATCTTCAGACGATGCAAATTGGCCAAAATGCATAAAAGTATACATACCAAATGTCGGAAGTGCTCTGAAGAACTGGATACCTTTTGCCATCTCCTGTAAATGTGCCAAATGATATCAGAGACAAATAATAAAAACTTAAATTGTAAAGAGAATTTAGACCCCAAAATGCACCTCCTTGGAACGGCTGATCCTGAAAGCTGAGCAAGAAAACATGGCAAACTGTTATTTTATATGACAACAACGCACAAATCCTTTACGTGGAAAAGGGATGACTGCCCAAGCACAAAAGAAAGGCTGTTAAAACTATACCATTATATGGAAATAGATAAACTGAATCCCTGTATTGGGGAAAAGTCAGGATACATAAAAATAATAATAGGAAAGTCATGGGAGAGTTGCGGAAGACACTGGGAGCCATTAATAGCTCTTTGGCAAAAGGAATGGGGAGAAATGCTATCCTTAGTTTGACGTGACTTTTGGAACTTGTGGGGTGAACAATTCAGATATTATTGGGTCAACAAATAAAGTCAAGGCATGAAGATAAAATGTTTGTATGAAGAAGTGAAGCGTTTGCTCTAGCAGACAAAAAATAAAGGGTCCAGGAAATCTGCATTGTATTTGCCTCTGTTTTTATGGGGTTATGCCAAGGTATGTGCGGATGTAAGAATTTGCATTGTGCTATGTATGGCCTTACTTCGTTTTCTGAAAACGCACCAAGTGCAGGTGGGTACCTTTTAGCACACCTGGCGGAACGGTAAGCTGGCAACGAAAGACTGGAAAGCAATCCATGGGGTTGTTATAGGAATCTTATAATGCAACATGAGGATAGATCCAAGACTTTATTTACTAAGCATGCGTGAGAATGCGGAGGAAGGACAAAAATATGGTAAACTGCTATTCTATATTACAACGAGTGCAAGGATTGTTTATGCCAGTAAACGGAAAGCTTCAGAATGTCCAAAGGACTTAAGCCAATGGACTTAACAGAAACGGACAAACTGACCTGTCCTATAAGAGGACAAGATTGGGAAGAATATGAAGGAACCTGGGAACCCTTGTATCGATATGTAAGTAAGAAGGGATTGACGGATGAGAAAGAGGCATCTTACCAGAGCATAGATAGGTTAAAGGATGTAAATACGTGTAAATACATTAAGTTGAGATGTCTCCTGTAACCTGAAGAAAGGTAGGAATGGCTGGCATCAGCAAAAAGTTATGGCTTTGTTGGAGTTTGGGAAGTTCTGTTATATAGATATGCATTGTACAAATAACAAAAAAAACACAGTATAGACACACCTTACAAAGAGATGTTATTGTTGTTGTTGTCAATGTATGATATGTGTTAGATATGTCTGTAAGGCATGTCTATACTGTGTTTTTTCAGTTAGGTACTTTTGTTATTTGTACGTTGTGTATGTGTGTCTATGTTAAGGTGAGTGTTACTCATTGCTTTTTAGTATAATAAACTTTTCATAACAATGATCTTTTTAAAATTTATGAGTCCGAAGTAACTAAGAATAAATCGACATAAATTAGGAATTGTCAAAAGGATAGCTTTGTTTTATCTCCTTTAGATTAAGAAAACCAATGGAAGTCTGGGATGGATTAATATACAAAGTGTAAGTAATATCAAGAATATAATACTAAGCAATATCAGTGATATTAAGAATTTTGCATTAGAAGTAAGGTATGAAATGTATTTGTCTAAATGTAAATTGATTATTTGATGGAATAAAATAAAAGAATACTCATTTTTTAAAAAGCCCCAAGCGCCGGTTGCAAACTCTCAGAGCTCCTCGGCTTCTTCTTCAGGCAAAGATATGAAAAGCCATGCAGGAGAATTAAAATGATGATGCTGAGAATCACAGATGGACATTTTGTCTCAGGTGTAACTTCTGTGGTCAG
Source organism: Sceloporus undulatus (assembly GCF_019175285.1). Classification (NCBI taxonomy): domain Eukaryota; kingdom Metazoa; phylum Chordata; class Lepidosauria; order Squamata; family Phrynosomatidae; genus Sceloporus; species Sceloporus undulatus. The sequence goes on along the minus strand of NC_056526.1, from coordinate 1,629,666 downwards.
TTCCGATGGCCTTAAGGGATCTCGATGAGGCGGAGGCCAAATGGGGACAAGGTACAAGAGCCATAAAATCCAAGCAGCAGAAGGCAGTAAGTCCAGGCAAGTCAACTCCGCTACAACAGGGAAAAAGTAACTTCCCTTGAGGACCAGGCTGTTTGTGTCCCAGGTAAGGCTGCCTTCCCCTTTCCTAGGCAGAGAACACTGCAAGAGCCTGGTTTTAACTCAACTATGTTTGATCTCACTTTCTATTATATTTCACTGTATTTATTCTATGTGATTTTATATACCATATACTCAACTCAACTATAAGTCGACTTCATGTATAAGTCGAGGGCAAGTTTTAAGGGCAAAATTATGGATTTGGATGTGTCCCTTGGATAAGTTGAGGGTAAAACTTAGGGACACACCAAAAAGAATCTAGATGATGAAGTAAAGGAAAACAATGCCAAAGAACCTACAAAATTATGGCAGACATAACTGTTTTGGCTTAAAAGGCTGGATGGAAGAGAGAGTAGCGGGAGCTCAGTGCTTCCAGGACAGATTGCCCTCTTGCCTTTCGTAATAAGGTGGTTCCAGTCTTAATCAGCGTTAAAGGAGAGGATTTACACTGACCCACGCAGAAGGCGACCTAGGGTTTTGGGGTCAATTTTTGACCAAAATTTCTAGACTTATACATGAGTATATATAGTATATAGAGGTTTTAATGGTCAGAATTTGATAATAACAATTTTAAAGGCTCTCTCCGTGAGCCGCTTTGGGTCCCTCTGGGGAAAAAGGTAGATATCAATGAAATAAATTACATCAAATTACATTTCTCAAAAAGCCTCTATCCTGTTGCATTTGGAAAGTCTTTGTACTGTGGCATATGAAGAAAGGGTTAGCTGTTGTATAGGTAAAACGTGCAAAACAGAGTCCAAACAAAAGAGTTTTGTCTTAGTAGAAACCTATAAAGTCCCAGTCCCTTGGCCTCCTCTTCTTTGGGATTGCAATAGGATACCCAGGTCTTGGGCAGGACAAGTACTGATTATTTGATGGCTGGATTTATATCCGGCCTTTGTCCCAGACTGGGATCCAAGGCGTCCTTTTGCACTCACCAACACAGTTGTGCAAGGTGTGCTCTTGTTGTGCGCTTCATCATGCAACCGAGTCAGGCCTGGACTTGGCACTCCTCAGGGATCAAGCAAGCTGGCACCCAAAAATTTCGGACACGGCCACTTCTTGGCCATCAAGAGTGACCCGGCTGCTGTGGGCCAGTTGGGCAAATGCCGCTTGCAAGTCTGCAGCATCCATTTAGCCTCATGGAGCAGAGCACAAGGGACAGTCATACCTATAAGCAGAAAGGCTACTGACATGAATTATGGGACTTGTGGGGTGCATAATTCATACCCATAAGTATGAAATAGGGCCATGCCATGGGCATCTCTAGGGACAGTTGACCAGATGTCATAACTGCAAAGGAGGACAAGGCTCTGTAAAATGTAGGACATTCAAGGAAAAAACATCAGACGTTCCAAAGTCACAGCTAAAAACACTCACTTCAGTGGATGGATTTTATTTGTGTTGTGCGCTACAAATGCTTTTTACAGTTTTAACGATGGGTTTTAACCTTTTAATATTAATAATGTTTAATTTTATTTAACTTTTGTAATTCACGCTTTTACTTCTGCCTTTATAAATTATTCTGTCTTTTTGCATTGCTGTAACCTGCCTTGAATCCCATTCTGGGAGAAAGGCGGAATACAAATCCTAGAAATAGATAAATATATAAATACAGTAGGCCCTCCGTTTTCATGGAGGATCCCTTCCGGACCCCCTGCGGAAATATAGACTCTCCTATATCCAAGCCTCATAGGCTTGAATGGGCCACATGCCCACAAGCGCATGCAGGACGCACCCATTGAAAATAACGGAGATTGCCCCCTGTGGATATTCAAGTCCATTCAAGGCATGCTCCATCTTGTCCACATCATTTTGGAACTGTTTTGTCCAGAACTGGACACAGGATTATTCCAGATGAGGCCTGACCAAAGCAGAACAAAGTGAAACTATTCTTTCCCTCGATCTAGACGCTATACATCTATCGATGCAGCCTAGAATTGCATTGGCCTTTTTAGCTGCCGCAGCACACTGTTGACTCATGTTCAATGTTCCGGTTTGTGACTGTGAAATCATAGAAACTTTGAGCTGGAGGAGACGCCAAGGGCCATCCAGTCCAGCCCCCCTTCTGCCCCACAGCAAGACACCATCCAAGTGCTCTCTGTGACAGATGGCCACCCAGCCATCATCATTATTATTACTATTATTATTATCTTACATAGGGACTCTGTGGGAGGAAATGCACACCCTTCCTTGAGCCTGGCCTACCTTGCCAGGTTGTTGTGTCCCTAAATAAGTGCAGAGGAGGGGAAGGTCAGGCCCTGTGTGTGCATGACTCCTGGGCTTCCCTGGAGGAAAGGTGTGGGTGTGAGGAACACTGCAAAGCTGCATGTTGTGCGCTGCTGCCTCTTGGCATGTTGGCAAAGTTCATGCACAGAGAGTTATGGTGGCATAAATGTGAGGCACTGCCCTTACCTTTGATCCTCCTTGCAATTAAAGTAACGGAGTCTCTTTTCCTTGTTTCTGCCTCCACCGGGAGCAGGTCTTGTGCAAGACTGAGGCCTCTCCATCGCTCAGCACCGTTCAGTGAGTGGGTTCTTCTAAAGGACTGAGCCTTCCTCTCCGAACCCTCCTGGCTCTTAGATCTTTTGGGGAGGCCTTTCTCTCAGTCCCACCACCTTCCCAGAAGAAGAGTGTCTAGATCGAGGGAAGTCATAGTGCCACTCTGTTCTGCTTTGGTCAGGCCTCACCTGGAATAAGGCTGTGTCCAGTTCTGGGCCTCACAATTTAAAAAGGACATTGAGAAACTGGAGCCTTGTGTCCAGAGGAGAGCAACCAAAATGCTGAAGGGTCTGGAAACCATGAAGCCCTAGGAGGAAGGACTTAGGGAGCTGGGGATGTTTAGCCTGGAGAAGAGAAGGTTAAGAGGGGATATGATGGCCCTACTTAAGTATTTGAAGGGATGTCATACTGAGGAGGGAGCAAGCTTGTTTTCTGCTGCTCCAGGGAATAAGACCCAATGGAGCAATGGATGCAAGCTGCAGGAAAAGAGATTCCAGCTCAACATTAGGAGGAACCTCCTGAGAGTCAGGGCTGCTTGACAGTGGAACAGACTCCTTCCT